>NC_084739.1:77722807-77725307 GCF_033978785.1 Entelurus aequoreus
CTGTTGAGCAGTTCGAAGCGTCTCTCCAGGTCGTGCTCCTTCTCCCTGCGGCGGTACGAGAGGCGGGCGGCGGGAACAAAGTTCATCAATATGTTAATGACTAAATCATTAGAGCACTTTAAAGAAAGCCACAATAAACATCGATTCCGCCACTCGCCGGAACCTTCTCACACATTTAATCTAGTGTGCCTCCAGTGTGTGTGTGTGTGTGTGTGTGTGTGTGTGTGTGTGTGTGTGCAGGCAGAGGAAAATGACATCACTACTCACACGGCAGAAGTGTGTGTGTGTGTCACAAATTAAATTCTTTCCTCTTTCAGCCATATTAAAAAATGAGCCTAATAGAATTTGTCCTTGACGCTGGTCTGTGCACACAAAGGCCTCATAATAAGCCCTTCTGTCAATTGGCCACTTTAAACGGGCCCCTCCCCCCTCGCCCGTGATATAATGTGATTAGGAATACTTCAATCTCGCCGCGCACGCTTCCTCTGCCCGACAGCCGCAAAACCACGGACTAGGCAGTGTGTGTGTGTGTGTGTGTGTGTGTGTGTGTGTGTGTGTGTGTGTGTGTGTGTGTGTGTGGGTGTGTGTGTGTGTGTGCAAACAAAGAGACTCGCAATAGAGACATTCCTATTGATTCCATGCGGCGTGCAGATGTAAATCAATGAATGGAGTGACACGTACAGCAGAGAGAGCTGGTTCTGTCTCCTGATGAGGGCGTTCTTCTTGTTGACCAGCATGAACCACTCCTGCATCATGGCCTCCTCCTCCTCCTTGTTGTTGCCTGCCAACACACAGCACAGCAACGTGCGGTTACACACAGCGCCTCGCCAACACCGCATTCGTCACCTTCACGCAACGAGCCATGGGTGGGGGGGGGGGGGGGGGATATTCACAAGGACGTCAGCCTAAAAAAAAAAAAAAAACGACCACCGCCTCTGCCAAAGTCACGCCGACAACATGAGCGGTTGTAGGCAAAACACAAACTGCGCTTTTGCCAAGTAGAATGGTGGTCATGAAGTAGGGCTGGAAACTGTATCACACGATATTAGTGTTTTGTATCAGTCGATAGCGAATAATTATTGATAATGCAGCTGAGATGGCCTCCAGCACTCCCCGCGACCCCAAAAGGGACAAGCGGTAGAAAATGGATGGATGTTATTAAGACTACAGATGTCCAATAATGGCTTTTTTGCTGATATTCCGATATTGTCCAACTCTTAATGACCGATTCCGATATAAACCGATACCGATATATACAGTCGTGGAATTAACACATTATTATGCCTGATTTAGTTGTGATGCCCCGCTGGATGCATTAAACAATGTAACAAGGTTTTCCAAAATAAATCAACTCAAGTTATGGAAAAAATGCCAACATGGCACTGCCATATTTATTATTGAAGTCACAAAGTGCATTATTTTTTTTTAACATGCCTCAAAACAGCAGCTTGGAATTTGGGACATGCTCTCCCTGAGAGAGCATGAGGTGTGGGTGTGGGGGTAGGGGGTAGCGGGGGGTGTATATTGTAGCGTCCTGGAAGAGTTAGTGCTGCAAGGGGTTCTGGGTATTTGTTCTGTTGTGTTTATGTTGTGTTACGGTGCGGATGTTCTCCCGAAATGTGTTTGTCATTCTTGTTTGGTGTGGCTTCACGGTGTATATATATTAGGGACGGCGTGGCGAAGTTGGTAGAGTGGCTGTGCCAGAAATCGGAGTGTTGCTGGTTACTGGGGTTCAATTCCCACCTTCTACCTTCCTAGTCACGTCCGTTGTGTCCTTGGGCAAGACACTTCACCCTTGCTCCTGATGGCTGCTGGTTAGCGCCTTGCATGGCAGCTCCCGCCATCAGTGTGTGAATGGGTAAATGTGGACATACTATCAAAGCGCTTTGAGTACCTTGAAGGTAGAAAAGCGCTATACAAGTATAACCCATTTATCATTTATCATTTATATATATATATATATATATATATGACTTGTCCAGGGTGTACCCCGCCTTCCGCCCAAATGCAGCTGAGATAGGCTCCAGCACGTGACCCCAAAAGGGATATATATATATATATATATATATATATATATATATATATATATATATATATATATATATATATATATATATATGTATGTGTGGGAAAAATCACAAGACTATTTCATCTCTACAGGCCAGTTTCATGTGAGGTTTCCCTCAATCATCAGGAGATTTGCGTGAAACCCCTCATGAAACAGGCCTGTAGAGATGAAATAGTCTTGTGATTTTTCCCACACATACATATTACGCTCTACCACGGTATCGAGCACTATTTTTTGGATAATCTCATTAAGACGTATATATATATATATATATATATATATATATATATATATATATATATATATATATATATATATATATATATATATATATATATATATATATATATATATACACATATATATATATATATACACACATATATACATACATCTATATCAGTGACGTGCAGTCTGGGGAGACAGGTGAGG
>NC_084739.1:77730307-77747807 GCF_033978785.1 Entelurus aequoreus
TTTGAGAAATTAGGGCATTGTAGACTATGAATGCGTCCATTAATTTGAATGTGAATTTAATGGAAATTTGGGGAAAACCGGGAATTTAAAAAAATATTGATACCTGCAATTGTCATAGATGATATGAAAGGGTGGGTGTTGTTATGTTTCACAATCGGTTAAACAATGTTGACGTAGAAAGAGTTTGAATTGAGAATGGGTATTTTGAAATTCCGGGAAAACTGGGAATTTGTACAAAAACCAAAATGGTAGTTTTGTTGTCCAAACCAAGAGCAATGTTTTGAAAGTGGAATGGTCAAAAACGGTTGAAAAATGTGGACTGTGAAAACAGAACTTTGGAGAAACAGGAATTCTGGGAATTCCTTGAATTGTTTTTAACCTGGAAAATGGTAGTTTGATCGTCAAGGGGAAATGAGTGTGCGGATGGTGGAACGGTTCCAATGAGGTGAGAAATGTGGGAATTGTGCATGTTCGAAAAATGGTCAATTCATTTTCAATGGGGAGAAAATTACCGGAATTTCCAGGAAAACCAGGAATTTGGGGACTGGGAAAACATGCTTTGCGTTCGATATATCGGAAGAGCAGTGTTGGTGGATGGTTGAAAGTTCGGAATCAGCTTTTTAAAAAATTGCTAAATTTTGAGAAATTAGGGCATTGTGGACTATGAATGCGTCCATTAATTTAAATGGGAATTTCCTGGAAATTTGGGGATTTGGGGAAAACTGGAAATGTTTGGAAATATTGATACTAGCAATTGTCCTAGATGCTATGAAAGGGTTGGTGTTAAGTTTCACAATCGGTTAAACAATGTTGACATAGCAAGAGTTTGAATTGAGAATGGGTATGAAATTCCGGAAAATCCGGGAATTTGTACAAAAACCAAAATGGTAGTTTTGTTGTCCAAACTAAGAGGAATGTTTTGAAAGTGGAATGGTCAAAAACGGTTGAAAAATGTGGACTGTGAACATTTACCAGCAAGAGATGACAATAGGGCTTTGGAGAAACAGGAATTCTGGGAATTCCTGGAATTTTTTTTAAACTTGGGAAATGGTAGTTTGATCGTCCAAGGTGAAATGAGTGTGGAACGGTGGTAATTGTGCAAATTCGAAAAATGGCCAATTCATTTTCAATGGGAAATTCTGGGTAACCTGGGATATACTTGTTAAATAAAACATCTGCCTTGTTTTTTACGAATACGTAGGCCTACTACGCTACTGTACTTTAATGTTGGTCATTATGGTGCTACTTGGAGAGCCTGGTCAGGTGGGACTTGGTATGAAAACAAAACAGCCATAATATGAGTGAAAAATGCGTCTTTCTTGGAGATCCGCAGGAACAAGCGAGGTTCCACACAAATGAGGAAAAGGAGACAAAGATGAAAAAAGCTGCCAACGGTCGCTCTCGTTTCTTATCCTGACAATTCAACATTTGATCCAACAGCCGCTAATCCAATTTGTCTATCGCTGACGTTAAAGAGGCGCGGGGAGGGAAGGAGAGAGGAGGGACTTGAAGGAAATAAGAACAAGATGAACATTGTTTCCTGTGATTAGGTGAGCGCTCGTTAAGAGGGCGTCATGGCCGCCGCGTGAATATGCATGACGGGGGCCGGCACCATCAGAGGGGTCTGCCGCGAGGCCCTGAGGCGGAGAGGGGGGGGGGGGGGGGGGGGGGAGACGCCCTGGTTAAACTGCAGATTTAATTAACGTGAGAAGACTGGAGGTGTGCTTCAAAATATCTCCGAAAATGAAAAAAAGTATCCAGGTTGTCGTCATAGGACTCACGAGGAATGAAATAAAAATGTGATTCTGGCTTCACTCTATGATTGTCATTCCCCTCTCCACTGGGTGGGGGAGGGGGGGCAGGCCTCTTCAATGGCACAATGGGCCGGGTGCGTAGAGCAGGTTCCTGCTTTATTCAACCTGTGTATAATGTCTGCTGAATGGAACACATTAACCGCTTCACACTGAGGTACCCCCCACCCCCTCCCCCCCACACCCCTCATACCCTCCCATGCATAGGACAACCAGTAACAAGAAGAAGAGAGAGAATATGTTTTTAAAAAGTCAGCTACGATGAGTGCCTTTTACGCTGGTGTCATTTGTCAAATAGTGCTTGCCTCGGCGCCGACACAATTACACTCATCTCCGCTGAACCGCGAACAAACGTATACTGGAACTCAACGGTACTCATTTGTGGTACCTTGCGTGGTAATAAATGTTTTGTTTTTTTTGTTAACATTTGTGCTGTTTTCTGAGTCTCAATTGCAAGAGTAATTTGGGCTTATTTCGAACATGCATATACACATTTAATTAATTTTTTTAAATTTTTAAAGTCATACATTTTACTTTTTGAAACCGATACTGATAATTTCCGATATTACATTTTAAAGCATTTATCGGCCGATAATATCGGCAGTCCGATATTATCGGACATCTCTAGTCAAGATGGGTATTAACAGCACAGAAAATCAACTGTTTAAAGGCCTACTGAAAGCCACTACTACCGACCACGCAGTCTGATAGTTTATATATCAATGATGAAATCTTAACATTGCAACACATGCCAATATGGCCGGGTTAACTTATAAAGTGCAATTTTAAATTTCCCGCGACACTTCCGGTTAAAAACGTTTTATTATGCTGACGTATGCATGTGACGTCACGAGGACAAGGGAAGTATTCGGAGCCCGGAGAATCCTATACAACAAGCTCTGTTTTCATTTCATAATTCCACAGTATTCTGGACATCTGTGTTGGTGAATCTTTTGCAATTTGTTTAATGAACAATGGAGGCTGCAAAAAAGAACGTTGTAGGTGGGATCGGTGTATTAGCGGCTGGCTGTAGCAACACAACAAGGACTACTTACTTGGATAGCAGACGCCTAGCCGATGCTAGCCGCCAAACCCACGGATGAAGTCCTTCGTCGCGCCGTCGATCGCTGGAACGCAGGTAAGCACGGCTGTTGATGAGCAGATGAGGGCTGGCTGGCGTAGGTGGAGCGCTAATGTTTTTATCATAGCTCTGTGAGGTCCGGTTGCTAAGTTAGCCTTAGCGTCGTTAGCAACAGCATTGTTAAGCTTTACCAGACTGAGAATTATTAACCGTGTAGTTACATGTACATGGTTTAATAGTATTGTTGATCTTCTGTCTATCCTTCCAGTCAGGGGTTTATTTATTTTGTTTCTATCTGCATTTGAGAACGATGCTATCACGTTAGCTCAGTAGCTAAGTGTGTCACCGATGTATTGTCGTGGAGATAAAAGTCACTGTGAATGTCCATTTCGCGTTCTCGACTCTCATTTTCAAGAGGATATAGTATCCAAGGTGGTTTAAAATACAAATCCGTGATCCACAATAGAAAAAGGAGAGAGTGTGGAATCCAATGAGCCAGCTTGTACCTAAGTTACGGTCAGAGCGAAAAAAGATACATCCTGCACTGCCTCTAGTTCTTCACTCTAACGATCCTCATCCACAAATCTTTCATCCTCGCTCAAATTAATGGGGTAATCGTCGCTTTGTCGCCCCGAATCTCTCTCGCTCCATTGTAAACAAAGGAAAATTGTGAGGAATACTAGCTCCTGTGACGTCACGCTACTTCCGGTACAGGCAAGGCTTTTTTTATCAGCGAGCAAAAGTTGCGAACTTTATCGTCGATTTTCTCTACTAAATCCTTTCAGCAAAAATATGGCAATATCGCGAAATGATCAAGTATGACACATAGAATGGATCTGCTATTCCCGTTTAAATAAAAAATAAAAACATTCAGTAGGCCTTTAAAGGCCTACTGAAAGCCACTACTACCGACCACGCAGTCTGATAGTTTATATATCAATGATGAAATCTTAACATTGCAACACATGCCAATACGGCCGGGTTAACTTATAAAGTGACATTTTAAATTTCCCGCAAAATATTCTGCTGAAAACGTCTCGGTATGATGACGTTTGCGTGTGACGTCACGGATTGTGCGGACATATTGGGACACCATTGTGGCCAGCTATTAAGTCGTCTGTTTTCATCGCAAAATTCCACAGTATTCTGGACATCTCTGTTGGTGAATCTGTTGCAATTTGTTTAATGAACAATGAAGACAGCAAAGAAGAAAGCTGTAGGTGGGATCGGTGTATTAGCAGATGGCTGCAGCAACACAACCAGGAGGACTTTGAGTTGGATAGCAGACGCGCTACCGTGAGTACGCAGCTTTGGCTTCCAAACATTTGATCGCTTGCCCGTACGTGCGTGCCGCTATGTGCATGTCACGTACGTAACTTTGGGGAAATATATGTGCTGTATGAACTTTACGGAGGTGAACGGTACTTTGGGCTGTGGGATTGAGTGTGTTGTGCGGGTGTGTGAGTTGTATTGGTGGGTTATATGGACGGGAGGGGGGAGGTGTTTGTTATGCGGATTAATTTGTGTCATATTAAATATAAGCCTGGTTGTGTTGTGGCTAATAGAGTATATATATGTCTTGTGTTTATTTACTGTTTTAGTCATTCCCAGCTGAATATCAGGTCCCACCCGCCTCTCACAGCATCTTCCCTATCTGAATCGCTTCCACTGCCCTCTAATCCTTCACTCTCACTTTCCTCATCCACGAATCTTTCATCCTCGCTCAAATTAATGGGGTAATCGACGCTTTCTCGGTCCGAATCGCTCTCGCTGCTGGTGGCCATGATTGTAAACAATGTGCAGATGTGAGGAGCTCCACAACCTGTGACGTCACGCTACTTCCGGTACAGGCAAGGCTTTTTTATCAGCGACCAAAAGTTGCGAACTTTATCGTCGATGTTCTCTACTAAATCCTTTCAGCAAAAATATGCCAATATCGCGAAATGATCAAGTATGACACATAGAATGGACCTGCTATCCCCGTTTAAATAAGAACATTTCATTTCAGTAGGTCTTTAAGTAGCACAGAATTACCTAACAAATAAAATAGAAAAATATTCTTTCTACGTAAAATAAATAACATAGTTGTGCAAATAATACAAAATGTATCAAACTCATAAAAAATAATAAAAAAACCTTTTAATTCCCAGTCGACGATGTAATGGACTGTCAGCACCAAGTAAGTGACTTGACTTCATTGTGCGGTCACTTTGGCATATATTTTTGGCAGCATTTCTCATACGGAATCTGCCCGGCTTTGGCAATTAGAGAACAGTTTGGATCTGGGCTTACATTGTAAACAACTCAAATGAATGTTTTATCCAGACGCATACATTTGTCCAAATGTGGCCAAGTAGACGCATTGTGGGTTTCCTGGACGTCGTCTACATCACTAAAACAAAAATCTAAAAAAGAGAATCCCTCTGCCATCTTCCACTAGTTTTTTTAAATATATAAATCCCATCCATCCATCCATCTTCTTCCGCTTCTCCGAGGTCGGGTCGCGGGGGAAGCAGCCTAAGCAGGGAAACCCAGACATTCCTCTCCCCAGCCACTTCGTCCAGCTCCTCCCGGGGGATCCCGAGGCGTTCCCAGGCCAGCCGGGAGACATAGTCTTCCCAACGTGTCCTGGGTCTTCCCCGTGGCCTCCTACCAGTCGGACGTGCCCTAAACACCTCCCTAGGGAGGCGTTCGGGTGGCATCCTGACCAGATGCCCGAACCACCTCATCTGGCTGCTCTCGATGTGGAGGAGCAGCGGCTTTACTTTGATCTCCCCCCGGATGGCAGAGCTTCTCACCCTATCTCTAAGGGAGAGCCCCGCCACCCGGCGGAGGAAACTAATTTCGGCCGCTTGTACCCGTGATCTTGTCCTTTCGGTCATGACCCAAAGCTCATGACCATAGGTGAGGATGGGAACGTAGATCGACCGGTAAATTGAGAACTTTGCCTTCCGGCTCGGCTCCTTCTTCACCACAACAGATCGATACAGCGTCCGCATTACTGAAGACGCCGCACCGATCCGCCTGTCGATCTCACGATCCACTCTTCCCTCACTCGTGAACAAGACTCCAAGGTACTTGAACTCCTCCACTTGGGGCAGGGTCTCCTCCGCAACCCGGAGATGGCACTCCACCCTTTTCCGGGCGAGAACCATGGACTCGGACTTGGAGGTGCTGATTCTCATCCCAGTCGCTTCACATTGCGAACCGATCCAGTGAGAGCTGAAGATCCTGGCCAGATGAAGCCATCAGGACCACATCATCTGCAAAAAGCAGAGACCTAATCCTGCAGCCACCAAACCAGATCCCCTCAACGCCTTGACTGCGCCTAGAAATTCTGTCCATAAAAGTTATGAACAGAATGGGTGACAAAGGGCAGCCTTGGCGGAGTCCAACCCTCACTGGAAACGTGTCCGACTTACTGCCAGCAATGCGGATCAAACTCTGGCACTGATCATACAGGGAGCGGACAGCCACAATCAGACAGTCCAATACCCCATACTCTCTGAGCACTCCCTACAGGACTTCCTGAGGGACACGGTCGAATGCCTTCTCCAAGTCCACAAAGCACATGTAGACTGGTTGGGCAAACTCCCATGCACCCTCAAGGACCCTGCCGAGAGTATAGAGCTGGTCCACGGTTCCACGACCAGGACGAAAACCACACTGTTCCTCCTGAATCCGAGGTTCGACTATCCGGCGTAGCCTCCTCTCCAGCACACCTGAATAGACCTTACCGGGAAGGCTGAGGAGTGTGATCCCACGATAGTTGGAACACACCCTCCGGTTCCCCTTCTTAAAGAGAGGAACCACCACCCCGGTCTGCCAATCCAGAGGTACCGCCCCCGATGTCCACGGGATGCTGCAGAGTCTTGTCAACCAAGACATTTATATAAATCCCCCGCTTGAATATTCCCTTTTCTCTTCTACGACTCTCTCGTCGTCATTTGGGATGTCTGTTGTGATTTCTCTTCCTGGTTCCATGACCCGCCCTATCTTGCCTCTGATTGGCCTGTCCCTAATGTTTTGCTCTAATCTCAACCAATCGTGACTCCTCATAGTAAACAACCAACCAATCATGGATGTTCTTATACGTCTTGGAAGGAGCCCATGAGAGGGAGAGGGAGAATCAAGGAACACAACAAATAAGCGGTGTTTGGTCATTTTAACATAACATTTAACTATATCTATATCCTGATATTTTCTTAATTCATATCTTGTTTAAAAATATATCGATATGTGAACAAGGGGATGGGTCAAATGCAGAGGACACATTTCACCACACCTAGTGTGGGTGTGACAGTCATTGGTACTTTAACTTAACTTTAATTCAATTCTAAATAAGGAGTTAAAACCCCCCACTTAAGAACTTTCCGTGCTTGGTTGATTTTGGCGTCGCCAGTGGACCAAAGTGGTGGCGTTTTGCCAGAAGAAGAGCACATTTCCCATGAGGACTACCACATATAGCATCACATTGACATGATGTCAGCTGTAACATTGGAACAAATATTACATCTCTAATGGCTATGCTGATTAGGGCTGCGAATCTTTGGATGTCCCACGATTCGATTCAATATCGATTCTTGGGGTCACGATTAGATTATAAATCGATTTTTTCGATTCAACGCGATTCTCGAATCAAAAACGATATTTTTCCCATTCAAAACAATTCTCTATTCATTCAATACATAGATTTCAGCAGGGTCTACCCCAGTCTGCTGACATGCAAGCAGAGTAGTAGATTTGTGCAAAAAGCTTTTATAATTGTAAAGGACAATGTTTTATCAACTGATTGCAATAATGTAAATTTGTTTTAACTATTAAATGAACCAAAATTATGACTTATTTTATCTTTGTGAAAATATTGGACACAGTGTGTTGTCAAGCTTATGAGATGTGATGCAAGTGTAAGCCACTGTGACACTATTGTTCTTTTTTTATATAAATGTCTAATGATAATGTCAATGAGGGATTTTTAATCACTGCTATGTTGAAATTGTAACTAATATTGATACTGTTGTTGATAATATTCATTTTTGTTTCACTACTTTTGGATTGTTCTGTGTCGTGTTTGTGTCTCCTCTCAATTGCTCTGTTTATTGCAGTATTGCTGTGTATTGTTTTGTTGGATTGATTAATTAAAAAATAAAAATAAAAAAAATTTTAAAATCGATTTTTGAAAAATGAGAATCGATACTGAATTATACAATGTGATATTGGCGATTTGAATTCGAATCGACTTTTTCCCACACCCCTGATGCTGATGTTAAATAGCAGACATTATCAAGAAATTACACATTAAAACGTTATCTGCAGATGCATGAAATTCGCACGGTGGCCGGGCGGTTAGCTTCTTGGCCTCACAGTTAGGAGATTGCGGGTGTGAATCTCCGTTTGGGGCATTGCCAATCCAATCCAATCCAATCCACTTTATTTATATAGCACATTTACACAACAAGAATGTTTCCAAAGTGCTGCACAGCCATGTTAAAAACAATATTAAAAACAATATTAAAAACGATATTAAAAACAATATTAAAAACAATATTATGCTACACCAGGGGTCGGCAACCCGCGGCTCCGGAGCCGCATGCGGCTCTTTGACCACTCTGATGCGGCTCAGCTACATACATGCCGACCCCCCCGATTTTCCCAGGAGACTTGTGGATCTCAGTGCCTCTCATAGATAACTCCCAGGGGAAATATAATCATATTTACACTCTAATTACTATATAAAGGAAGTGCCCTAGTTGCACTGCAATAATTGTTCTCTATAGCATTTACAAACAATGTGCCAGTCCGACCACATGTTGTATGTAGCTTTTACTTGGACACATAGGAGACAGCAAAGCATACTTACTCATCAGCCACACAGCTTACACTGACGGTAGCCGTATCAAACAACTTTAACATTGTTACGTTACAAATATGCGCCACACTGTGAACCCACACCAAAAAAGAATGAAAAACACATTTCTGGAGAACATCCCACCGTAACACAACATAAACACAACACACCCAATACCCAGAATCCCATGCAGCCCTAACTCTTCCGGTCTACATTATACACCCCCGCTACCACCAAATCCCCCCACACATCAAACCCCCCCCCTCCGTGCGTTGGTTGCGCGGAAGTTAGGGTTGCATGGGATTCTGGGTATTGGTACCGTCAGTGTAAGATGTGTGGCTGCTGAGCTAGTACGCCTTGCTGTCACTTACGTGAGCAAGCCGAAACTGCATTCTACATGTGGTCGAGCAGGTACACTGTTTGGGCAGACTGAAGAGGACGCTAAAAGCAGTGCCATCACGCCCTGATATCCGGTAGTCTCCCGGGAAAGATGAGAGGGTTGGCAAGTATGACGCTATCCAGCACCATTCATTCAAAACTCGCGGGCCGCACTAACATCAAATTTCCACATTATAGTGTGTGCCAGTGCGTGTGTCTGAGACCCCTGGTTAACATAGCACAAAGCATTTAAGCTTTGTATGCGGTGTTTTTCATTTTAAATTAAAAATTTTTTTTTGTGGCTCCCATTATTTTCTTTAATTTGTGAAACCTGCCAAAATGGCTCTTTGAGTGGTAAAGGTTGCCGACCCCTGTGCTACACCAATGACTGAATAAAAACAAAGAATAAATGAAGAGAAAACCAATACAAAAACAATATAAAAAATAAATATGATTAAAAACGATTTTAAAGGGTAAAACCAATTAAAACAGTAAAATAGACATCAACATTTATAAAAAAACACAGAGGACAACAGAGGACAGAAGACCACACAACTCACGTAGTGTTAAAAGCCAAAGAATAAAAGTGGGTCTTAAGACGAGACTTAAAACACTCCACTGTGGAAGCAGTTTGAACATGGAGGGGCATCGCCGTATGGAGCTTTCCATGTTCTCCTCGTGCTTTGCACACCTTTACGAAATTCTTTCTGAAATGTCTAAATAGTCGGCGGGTGAGAATGTTGGTCTTTACACGCCGTGTGGTTTGATGGCCACCGGTTCAAGGTACACAAAAGGTCTCTCATCTAAAGTCTGCAAGACAGACTCCATTAAAACACACACCTCTTTGCTCTGAACACACACACGCACTCACGCACACACACACACACACACACACACACACACACACACACACACACACACACACACACACACACACACACACACACACACACACACACACACACACACACACACACACACACACACACACACACACACACACACACACACACACACACACACACACGAGCAAACACATTTGACCTGTAAGCTAACAGTAGAAGTCCCTGCAGACGCACCTCAGAGGTGAAGGAGGGCGGGGCTTCAGCAAACACACTTCCCCTAATAGACTCACTCCGCAGATCAAACACAGACGTTCTCAAACGGCGGAAAAACCTCAATATCAGAAGTTTAACTCTAGACTTTAGCTGTCTGCGCTTCCAAAAGACGAACGAGCCTCAACAGACGAGAAGAGCAACTGCTCGTGAAGGAGTGGTTTGGTGTTTTTACTGTATAAATAAGTCAGTAGATTTTACGGTAAAAAAGTAATCGTACAAATAAAAGTGAAACCTTTTTTCTAGAGATGTCCTGCAGATATTATCGGCCGATAAATGCTTTGAAATGTGATATCGGAAATTATCGGTATCGGTTTCAAAAAGTAAAATGTATGACTTTTTAAAATGCCGCTGTACGGAGTGGTACACGGACGTAGGGAGAAGTACAGAGCGCCAATAAACCTTAAAGGCACTGCCTTTGCATGCCGGCCCAATCACATAATATCTACGGCTTTTCACACACACAAGTGAATGCAATCCATACTTGGTCAACAGCCATACAGGTCACACTGAGGGTAGCCGTATAAACAACTTTAACACTGTTACAAATATGCGCCACACTGTGAACCCACACCAAACAAGAATGACAAACACATTTCGGGAGGACATCCGCACCGTAACACAACATAAACACAACAGAACAAATACCCAGAACCCCTTGCAGCACTAACTCTTCCGGGAAGCTACAATATACACCCCCTCCAACCCCGCCCACCTCAACCTCCTCATGCTCAACTTGAGTTGATTTATTTTGGAAAACCTTGTTACATTGTTTAATGCATCCAGCGGGGCATCACAACAAAATTAGGCATAATAATGTGTTAATTCCACGACTGTATATATCGGTATCGGTTGATATCGGAATCGGTAATTAAGATTTGGACAATATCGGAATATCGGCAAAAAAGCCATTATAGGACATCTCTACTTCTTTCCTTTCACAGTAATGCACTATATTTATTTTAATTTGTTTTACATGTTTTATGTGTTTTCAACTACTCTTGTATTCTTTTAACTCTGTAGAACTTTGAGATTGACAAATGTAAACAATTAAAAATGATTGTAGATTTTACGGTAAAAAAACAACAACCTATCACCAGAATTTTACCGTAAAAACAACAGTGACACCGTTATTTTCTCTTCACAGTAAACACCACCTTCAATTTTACGGTAAAATTCTGGTGACGGACCTGCCAGTTTTTTTTTACTGTAAAATCTAAAGATTTTTACCGTGTAATGAGGGATGAGTACCTTTTAAGATTTGAATAGATTCCCAGGTACTCAACCGTACCAATTTTTGGTTTGTGTTAATAAATATTAATATAATAGTTTTTGATACTTTTATTGCAACATTTAAAAATGGGCTGATTATGATAACTGCTGTCCAGTTGTTATGTCTTGTTTTGTTGTCACATTTCTGAGTGAATGCAAGGCATACTTGGTCAACAGCCATACAGGTCACACTGAGGGTGTCCATATAAACTACTTTAACACTGTTACAAATATGCGCCACACTGTGAGCCCACACCAAACAAGAATGACAAACACATTTCGGGAGAACATCCGCACCGTAACACAACATAAACACAACAGAACAAATACCCAGAACCCCTTGCAGCACTAACTCTTCCGGGACGCTACAATATACACCTTCGGTAAGCATAAGAAGAAGCCTGGTCGCTGTACACTTCTTCTCAATGACCTTTATGGTTATTGTGTTCATTACTACTGCTACTATTATCCTTCCACCGCACACTTTAGGCTAGCCGATGCTGGGTGAAGAGCGCCGGAGCAGCAGCACTTCAGGTAATTAATACATGGAGGAGAGGTGTGTGTTTGCGCCGGGTCGGGCTGATTGGGGAGCTCACCTGCCGATACCCCCTAAAAGGTATTTCATTAGCCTGCCTTTTACCATACAAGTCCGGGAACAAAGACCTCGTTTACGGCTGCCTCCACTCCACGGGGGTCCTCCAGGACGCCCGCGGCTGTGTGTGCAAAGAGCAAAGGAGGAGCGTGGAGGAGGCGAGGAGAGGCTATCCCCGTTCATAATCTCATGACAAAAGGCAAAAAAGGCATCATCCTATTAGCGGCGTGATCTTCGCCGCCTCATACCAGCGCCTTTTCCACGGGGGTGGCGGGGAGGGCTCTTCTTTTATTATGAAGGTGAGTGCTTGATAGGGAGCTCCGGGACAAGGGCAGGTACGGCGGAGGAGGGACCCCCGTGGCCCTCGCTCTATTCATGCTTGGATTCAGAGAGGCGACAGGAGAAGGGAGAGATTCCGCACACAAACACTTTCAGCGACTCCACAACACCCGGGATGTCACAATATCAACATTTCCTATTTTAGACTATTTTATACACATAAAAGAGAAACACTGTTAGAAAAGCCACTAATTGGCATGTTTTGTAGTTCTTAAATATTAAATGTTGCTTTGTACTCTCTGACTTTAAGATGTATTTAAATGGGAAGTGCAAAACAAAAAAATATCTATTATTACTATTTGTTATTTTTGGCAAGCATTGTGGCGTCCTGCTCCATTCAGCGGTCCTTGAACGCACCGTGAAAACTAGAGATGTCCGATAGTGGCTTTTTTGGCGATATTCAATATTCCGATATCGTCCAACTCTTAATTACCGATTCCGATATCAACCGATACCGATATATACAGTCGTGGAATTAACACATTATTATGCCTAATTTTGTTGTGATGCATTAAACAATGTAACAAGGTTTTCCAAAATAAATCAACTCAAGTTATGGAAAAAAAAATGCCAACATGGCACTGCCATATTTATTATTGAAGTCACAAAGTGCATTATTATTTTTTAACATGCCTCAAAACAGCAGCTTGGAATCTGGGACATGCTCTCCCTGAGAGAGCATGAGGAGGTTGAGGTGGACATATATTGTAGCGTCCCGGAAGAGTTAGTGCTGCAAGGGGTTCTGGGTATTTGTTCTGTTGTGTTTATGTTGTGTTACGGTGCGGATGTTCTCCCGAAATGTATTTGTCATTTTTGTTTGGTGTGGGTTCACAGTGGGGCGCATATTTGTAACAGTGTTAAAGTTGTTTATACGTCCACCCTCAGTGTGACCTGTATGGCTGTTGACCAAGTATGCTTGCATTCACTTGTGCGTGTGAAAAGCCGTAGATATTATGTGATTGGGCCGGCACGCAAAGGCAGTGCCTTTAAGGTTTATTGGCGCTCTGTACTTCTCCCTACGTCCGTGTACACAGCGGCGTTTTAAAAAGTCATAGATTTTACTTTTGAAACCGGTACCGATAATTTCCGATATTACATTTTAAAGCATTTATCGGCCGATAATATCGGCAGTCCGATATTATCGGACATCTCTAGTGAAAACCCCTCCGTCGTCTGATTCCTCTCGTATCTTAGTTTCTCAGACAGTAATGTGTTTACATAAGTTTAGACTGGGGTATGTCGTTTCTTGATGGGGAAAGACGTTAATGTCTCTCGTTTTCATGTTAGCATTTAAGATAGCGAGCTGGCGTCAGTCAGTTTGTGAGTTTGTCAAAGTGTAATCAATCTCGGTTTTTCCATAATTTTAATTTACAACTGATACTAACCGTCGGGTGTTTTACCTCGGTTATCATTATTATAGTTTATTGTTATATCCCCACAATAGAGATAATAACATTTTGGACTCATTTTAGCATTTAAGGTAGCCTGTTGGCGTCATTCAGTCTGTGAGTTTGTCAAAGTATAGTTATTAATCTCGGTTAATTTTTGTAATTTTATTCTAAAAACGGGAATACTAACCGTCGGGAGTTTTAACTCAGTTATCATTATTACAATTTAATGTTATATCGCTAAAACAGACATAATAAAATATTAGATTCATGTTAGCATTTAAGCTAGCGAGCTGGCACCAATCAGTCTGTGAGTTTGTCAAAGTGTAGTTACTAATCTCGGTTAATTTCTATAATTTTATTCTAAAAACAAAAATACTAACCGTCGGGAGTTTTACCTCGGTTATTATCATCACAGTTTATCGGTACATCCCTACAATAAAGATGATAACATTTTAGATTCATGTTAGCATTTAAGATAGCGTGTTGGCACCGGTCAATTGGCAAGTTTGTCAAAGTGTAGTTATCAATCTCAGTTTTTCCATAACTTTATTCTAAAACAGGAATACTAACCATTGGGAGTTTTACTTTGGTTATCATTGTTACAGTTTATCCTTATATCGCTGGAACAGACATAATAAACTATTGGATTCATGTCAGCATTTAAGCTAGCGAGCTAGTGCCAGTCAGTCCATGAGTTTGTCAAAGTGTAGTTATCAATCTCAGTTTTTCCATAATTTTAATCTAAAACGGGAATACTAACCATCAGGAGTTTTTACCTCGGTTAACTTTATTACAGTTTATCTTTACATCCCTACAACAGAGATAATACAATTTTTGATTCAGGCTAACATTTAAGCTAGCGAGCTGGCACCAATCCAGTCTGTGTGTTTGTCAAAGTGTAGTTACTAATCTCGGTTAATTTCTATAATTTTATTCTAAAAACAGGAATACTAACCGTTGGGAGTTTTACCTCGGTTATAATTATTACAGTTTATCGGTACATCCCTACAACAAAGATAACATTAGGGATTCATGTTAGCATTTAAGATAGCGTGTTGGCGCCACTCAGTCTGTGAGTTTGTCAAAGTGTAGTTATCATCTCAGTTTTTCCATAATTTTATTCTACAAACGGGAATACTAACCGTCTGGAGTTTTTACCTTGGTTATCATTATTACAGTTTATCCTTATATCGCTAGAACAGACATAATAAACTATTGGATTCATGTTAGCATTTAAGCTAGCGAGCTAGCGCCAGTCAGTCCATGAGTTTGTCAAAGTGTAGTTATCAATCTCAGTTTTTCCATAACTTTAATCTAAAACGGGAATACTAACCGTCGGGAGTTTTACCTCAGTTATCATTATTACAGCTTATCGGTACATCCCTACAACAAAGATAATAACATTTTGGATTCATGTTAGCATTTAAGCTAGCGTGTTGGCGCCACTCAGTCCGTGAGTTTGTCAAAGTGTAGTTATCAATCACAGTTTTTCCATAATTTTATTCTACAAACGGGAATACTAACCGTCTGGAGTTTTACCTCGGTTATCATTGTTACAGTTTATCCTTATATCACTAGAACAGACATAATAAACTATTGGATTCATGTTAGCATTTAAGCTAGCGAGCTAGCGCCAGTCAGTCCATGAGTTTGTCAAAGTGTAGTTATCAATCTCAGTTTTTCCATAACTTTAATCTAAAACGGGAATACTAACCGTCGGGAGTTTTACCTCAGTTATCATTATTACAGCTTATCGGTACATCCCTACAACAAAGATAATAACATTTTGGATTCATGTTAGCATTTAAGCTAGCGTGTTGGCGCCACTCAGTCTGTGAGTTTGTCAAAGTGTAGTTATCAATCACAGTTTTTCCATATTTTTATTCTACAAACGGGAATACTAACCGTCGGGAGTTTTTACCTTGGTTATCATTGTTACAGTTTATCCTTATATCACTAGAACAGACATAATAAACTATTGGATTCATGTTAGCATTTAAGCTAGCTGGCGCTAGTCAGTCATTGAGTTTTTCAAACTGTAGTTATCAATCTCAGTTTTTCCATAACTTTAAAGGCCTACTGAAATGAATTTTTTTTATTTAAACGGGAATAGCAGATCCATTCTATGTGTCGTACTTGATCATTTCGCGATATTGCCATATTTTTGCTGAAAGGATTTAGTAGAGAAAATCAACGAGAAAGTTCGCAACTTTTGCTCGCTGATAAAAAAAAGCCTTGCCTGTAGCGGAAGTAGCGTGACGTCACAGGAGCTAGTATTCCTCACAATTCCCCGTTGTTTACAATGGAGCGAGAGAGATTCGGACCGAGAAAGTGATGATTACCCCATTAATTTGAGCGAGGATGAAAGATTCGTAGATGAGGAACGTTACAGTGAAGGACTTGAGAGGCAGTGATGGACGTATCTTTTTTCGCTCTGACCGTAACTTAGGTACAAGCTGGCTCATTGGATTCCACACTCTCCTTTTTATATTGTAGATCACAGATTTGTATTTCAAACCACCTCAGATACTATATCCTCTTGAAAATGAGTCGAGAACGCGAAATGGACATTCACAGTGACTGAACATGTAAATACACGATTAATAATATTCAGCTTTGCGAAGCTAAAACAATAGAAGCTAACCTAGCAACGTAGCCAACGTGATAGCATAGCAGTCTCAAATGCAGATAGAAACTACATTTTAAAAAAACCTGACTGGATGGATAGACAGAAGATCAAAAATACTATTAAACCATGAACATGTAAATACACGATTAATAATATTCAGCTTTTCGAAGCTAAAAAAATAGAAGCTAACCTAGCTACGTAGCCAACGTGATAGCATAGCAGTCTCAAATGCAGATAGAAACTACATTAAAAAAAACCCTGACTGGATGGATAGACAGAAGATCAAAAATACTATTAAACCATGTACATGTAACTACACGGTTAAAAATTCTCAGCCTGGTAAGGCTTAACTATGCTGTTGCTAACGACGCTAAGGCTAATTTAGCAACTTAGCAACCGGACCTCACAGAACTATGTACTCTCTCCTTTTTCTATTGTGGATCACGGATTTGTATTTTAAACCACCTCGGATACTATATCCTCTTGAAAATGAGAGTCGAGCACGCGAAATGGACATTTAAAGTGACTTTTATCTCCAAGACAATACATCGGTGACACACTTAGCTACTGAGCTAACGTGATAGCATCGTTCTCAAATGAAGATAGAAACAAAATAAATAAACCCCTGACTGGAAGGATAGACAGAAGATCAACAATACTATTGAACCATGTACATGTAACTACACGGTTAAAAATTCTCAGCCTGGTAAGGCTTAAAAATGCTGTTGCTAACGACGCTAAGGCTAATTTAGCAACTTAGCAACCGGACCTCACAGAACTATGATAAAACATTAGCGCTCCACCTACGCCAGCCAGCCCTCATCTTCCCATCAACAGCCGTGCTCACCTGCGTTCCAGCGATCAACGGCGCAACGAAGGACTTCATCCGTGGGTTTGGCGGCAAGCATCGGCTAGGCGTAGTAAATAGTCCTTGTTGTGTTGCTGTAAGTATTGTACTTAGCCGCTAAGACACCGATCGATCCCACCTACAACGTTCTTCTTTGCAGCCTCCATTGTTCATTAAACAAATTGCAAAAGATTCAC
>NC_084739.1:77752807-77875307 GCF_033978785.1 Entelurus aequoreus
TTGAGTATGTTCAGCTGATTGGAGAGCTAGCTTCCGCAGCTCGTGGGTCCAAAACGACAAATTCTGTTTTGTTTGATCAGCCGTTTTACTGCCGTGTTACAGACACCGTTTGGAAACAAAGTATGTAAATAAACATTTACAGAATATTTCTGTGTAAATAAGTCATTTCACAACGTATATATCTGCGGCTTACAGCCCGGTGTGGCTAATATATGGGTTTAAACATTTAAAAAAAAAAAAAAATCATTTAGTAGGCTCTATAATCCAGAAAATACAGTACTTAATTAATATTTTAATTGTTTTGACAGCCCTGGAAATAACACAACTGAGGGTCGAACTGAGGAGTGAAAGACAACTTTGAGGTAGATTTTAAAAGGTGTTTTAAAGTGCAGATACTTGACGGACGGACGGACGGACACACACACACACACACGCGCACACACACACACACACACACACACACACACACTGAGAGAGCTGCTCCTCATCATCGTCGTTGTCCTCCATTCAGCCTCGTAAAAAGCCAGCGATGACCTGGCTGTGTAGCTTATTAACCCCTCCATCGGCTCTTATCAGCCAATGAATAGCTCAGTCATCGCAGCCCCCCCCTCCCCCCAATCATGGTAGGGCTAGAATTCACGACACATTAAAAATCTTTTAAGGTAAAACAGGGTTAGGGGGGCAGAGGGGCTCAGCGGTGGGATTGCGTCATTCTTGGTCCTCCATGAAGCTCCTTGATTGTTGCGGACCAGAAAACATCAACAGTTGGAGGACTTGTGTGTGTGTCTGTGTGTGTGTGTGTGTGTGTGTGTGTGTGTGTGTGTGTGTGTGTGTGTGTGTGACGTTTGGAATAAATGAATGGCAGATTTCTCTCCTTGCTTTGAAGGCATTAAGAGCCCTCTCCTCCTCAATGTGCCATGTTAAATGCTTTTCTCTTCCTCTCTTTCCCTCCGTTTCTCCCTGTTTTTGTCAAGCAGGGCCACCCAGCAGAAAGCAACTGATGCAAAACACCAGAGTAATCCCACTCCCCCACCATCAGCGCCCCTCCTGCTATCTTTAGTCTTTGACACAGTAGCCATTATCTGTGGGATTTACTTCAAGCAAACCTTCATGTATTTGTTAGGCGCTGCCTTCGTTTTTCTCCTCCGACTGCTTCTGTTCGGGCTGGGCGAAGAAGAAGGGCGGTGGGTGGGTGTGGTTTGGGCGCTAGTTAGTGATGCCACGGATTTTTTTCCCCGATCCGATATCAAGTAAAATAATTCCGGCTTGTACGATCCGATACTTTGTGCAAATATACTTAACGTGTCTGCTAAAATGAGTTGTGTATATTCAAATAATAACATATATATTAAAAACAATAACAGTAAAAATATACTTTGTGCAAAAATACTTAACGTGTCTGCTAAAATTAGTTGTGTATTTTCAAATAACATTAAAAAAAAAAACATTAAAAATTTACTTTGTGCAAATATACCTGACGTGTCTGCTAAAATTAGTTGTGTATATTCAAATAATAACATATCAATTTAAAAAAATAACAGTAAAAAATGTACTTTGTGCATACATACCTAACTTCTCTGCTAAAATGAGTTGTGTATATTCAAATAATAACATATCCATTTAATAAATAACAGTAAAAATGTACTTGTGTATTTTCAAATAATAACAAATCTATTTAAAAAGTAACAGGTATATTTGCACAAAATAAATTTTTACTAACATGTCTGCTAAGATTAGTTGTGTATTTTCAAATAATATATCAATTTAAAAAAATAACAGTAAAAAATTTACTTTGTGCAAATATACCTAACTTGTCTGCTAAAATTAGTTGTGTATTTTCAAATAATATCAGTTTAAAAAAATAACGGTAAAAATGTACTTTGTGCAAATATACCTAACGTGTCTGCTAAAATTAGTTTTGTATTTTCAATTAATAACATATCACTTAAAAAAAATAACAGTAAAAAATTTACTTTGTGCAAATATACCTAACTTGTCTGCTAAAATTAGTTGTGTATTTTCAAATATCAATTTAAAAAAATAACGGTAAAAAAATGTACTTTGTGCAAATATACCTAACTTGTCTGCTAAAATTAGTTGTGTATTTTCAAATATCAATTTAAAAAAATAACGGTAAAAAAATGTACTTTGTGCAAATATACCAGATGTGTCTGCTAAAATTAGTTGCGTATTTTCAAATAATAATATATGTATTTAAAAAATAACAGGTATATTTGCACAAAGTAAATTTTTACTAACGTGTCTGTTAAAATTAGTTGTGTATTTTCAGATAACATATCAATTTAAAAAAATAACAGTAAAACATGTACTTTGTGCAAATATACCTAACTTGTCTGCTGCAATTAGTTGTGTATTTTTAAATAATAACATACATTTTTAAAAATTACGGTAAAAATGTACTTTGTGCAAATATACCTAACTTGTCTGCTAAAATTAGTTGTGTATTTTCAAATAATAACATATCTATTTAAAAAGTAACAGGTATATTTGCACAAAGTAAATTTTTACTAACGTGTCTGCTAAAAATAGTTGTGTATTTTCAAATAATATATACATTTAAAAAAATAACAGTAAAAAATTTACCTTGTGCAAATATACCTAACTTGTCTGCTAAAATTAGTTGTGTATTTTCAAATAATATCAGTTTAAAAAAATAACGGTAAAAATGTACTTTGTGCAAATATACCTAACGTGTCTGCTAAAATTAGTTGTGTATTTTCAAATAATAACATATCTATTTAAAAAGTCACAAGTGTATTTGCACAAACTAAATTTTTACTAACGTGTCTGCTAAAATTAGTTGTCCATCCATCCATTTTCTACCGTTTGTCCCTTTCGGGGTCGCAGGGGGTCATTGTGTATTTTCAAATAATAACATATCAATTAATAAAAATAACAGTAAAAAATGTACTTTTTACAAATATACCTAACATGTCTGTTAAAATTAGTTGTGTATTTTCAAATAATAACATCAATTGAAAAAAATAACGGTAAAAATGCACTTTGTGCAAATATGCCAGACGTATCTGCTAAAATTAGTTGTGTATATTCAAATAATAACATATCAATTTAAAAAAATAACCGTAAAATGGTACTTTGTGCAAATATACCTAACTTGTCTGCTAAAATTAGTTGTGTATTTTCAAATAATAAAATCAATTTAAAAAAATAACGGTAAAAATGTACTTTGTGCAAATATACCAGATGTGTCTGCTAAAATTAGTTGTGTATTTTCAAATAATAACATCAATTTAAAAAAATAACAGTAAAAATGTACTTTGCGCAAATATACCGAACTTGTCTGCTAAAATGAGTTGTGTGTTTTCAAACAATATGTTTTTTAAAAAAACAAAATACATAACACATGTACTTTGTGCAAATATAACTAACGTGTCTGCTAAAATTAGTTGTGTATTTTCAAATAATAACATATCAATTTAAAAAACAATAACAGTAAAAATTTACTTTGAGCAAACATACCTAACTTGTCTGCCAAAATACGTGTATTTTCAAATAACATCTGTTTAAAAAAATAACAGTAAAAATGTACTTTGTGCAAATATACCTAGCTTGTCTGCTAAAATTACTTGTGTATTTTCAAATAATAACATATCTATTAAAAGAAAATAACAGTAAAAATGTACTTTGTGCAAATATACCTAACGTGTCTGCTAAAATTAGTTGTGTATTTTCAAATAATAACATACAGTATCTATTTAAAAAAATAACAGCAAAAATGTAAGAAGAAATTGTAATGTACTTAGAAAAAACTGAATTTTTTACGGTAATAATATCAATATACTTAGTCACCTATACCACAAAGTATATTCACCTTTAAATATATATATATAATATATATAAAATCTGATTTGAGAATTTTAAATAAATAATTGAATATCAAATACGTGCATACTTGACTTTTCAGTATGCGGCCCTAGGTGGAAAAAGTTTGGACACCCCTGATCTAAAATATTAGAAGCTCTCAAAATAAAAATAAATATACTTAAAATACAAACACAGTTTAGTTAGTTAATTAGAAAATAAATACTAACTTATGAACTAATTTGAAAAATTATAACCGTAATAAACACTTAAATATGTAACTGAACACTAATATTTTCGTACAGGCAGAATTTTTGACAAACTAGTTTATGCAGTTGCACAATCCTATTATTTTTTAAATTCTGTTCTTACATGGGGAAAAAACAACAGTACAAATGTGAGAAAAAACAGCAAAAAATTGGAATGTAACAAAAAAACCTGACATTTTTTAACTAATAATAATAATAATATAGTTAGTCACCCATGACACAAACTTTTGTCTTTAAATATACCGTATATTTAAGATCTGTTTGGAGCATTTGAAAAAAAAAAAAATATATATATATATATATATATATATATATATATATATATATATATATATATATATATATATATATATATATATATATATATATATATATATATATATATATATATATATATATATATATATATATATATATACATTTCCCCCTTATCTTATACTTTTCAGTATGCGGCCCTTGGTGGGAATGATTTAGACACCCCTGAACTAAAATAATCTCTCAAAATGAAAAAATATATACTTAAAATTTACACAAAGTTTAGTAAACTAGTTAAAACATAAAATAATAATAACTTATTAATTTGAAAAATTACAACATCCATAATAAACACTGTTAATTAATATACTAATATTTTCGTACAGGCAGAATAATAGGTACACTATCGTATTATTATTATATTCTTACATGTAAAAAAACAACAGTAAAAATGTAAGAAAAAAAGAGCAAAAAAGGCTGTATGTGTTTAAAAAAGCTGAAAAGTTCTAACTAATAATTATTAATAATATATTTAGTCGCCGATAATACAAAGTTGACACAATATCTGTTTTTAGCATTTTTAAAAATAAAATAATATCAATATGCCCCCGCCATACTTTTGACTTTTCAGTATGCGACCCTTGCAGGGAAAAGTTTGGACACCCCTGATCTAAAATATTAGAAGCTCTCAAAATAAAATAGACTTATAATATACATTAAGTTTAGTTGGTTATTTAAGAAATAAAATAATACTAACTAATGAATGAATCCAAAAAATTACAACAACCATAATAAACATTGTTCAATGTGTAACTGAGCATGAATATTTTTGTACAAGTAAAATTTTTGACACACTAGGTTATGCATCTCTATCCTCCTTCAAAAACCGTACCAAAAGAACACCTCCAGGCAACTACAACCCTAGCCTAACACCCTCCCCCCACCACATCCCACCTCCCCGGATTGTTAATAATCAAATGTAAATAATCAAATGTATATACTTGGTCTTATGCTTTCTGAGCTCACTATGTTCACTGCTCGCTGTACATATCCTACCAAGTCAGACCTACACTGTTTCAACGTCCATTTCTCAAATGATATCATTGTTGATGACTGAAGTGCTGATAAATGATAAATGATAAATGGGTTATACTTGTATAGTGCTTTTCTACCTTCAAGGTACTCAAAGCGCTTTGACACTATTTCCACATTCACACACACATTCACACACTGATGGCGGGAGCTGCCATGCAAGGCACTAACCAGCAGCCATCAGGAGCAAGGGTGAAGTGTCTTGCCCAAGGACACAACGGGCGTGACTAGGATGGTAGAAAGTGGGGATTGAACCCCAGTAACCAGCTGGCACGGCCACTCTACCAACTTCGCTGATAGCAACCAAACCTAACCCCCTCCACATCCCACCCCCCGGATTGTAAATAATGTAAATAATTCAATGTATATACTCTGATGATTAAATTGTGCGATGACTGTATTATAAATAAATAAATAAATATGATGATAGTATATATTTATACCATGAATTGATTAACGTGGACCCCGACTTAAACAAGTTGAAAAACGTATTCGGGCGTTACCATTTAGTGGTCAATTGTACGGAATATGTACTGTACTGTGCAATCTACTAATAAAAGTTTCAATCAATCAATCAAAGCAATCCAATTGTATTATTATTATTTGTATTCTATTCTTAAAGGGGGAAAAAACACACAAAATGTCAGGAAAAAATTGGTACATAATGAGAAAAAGCTGAATTGTTCCAACTAATAATTAATAGAGATGTCCGATCGGCCGATCAATGCTTTAAAATGTAATATCGGAAATTATCGGTATCGGGTTTTTTTATTATCGGTATCGTTTTTTTGGTGTTTTTTTTAAATTTTATTAAATCAACATAAAAAACACAAGATACACTTACAATTAGTGCACCAACCCAAAAAACCTCCCTCCCCCATTTACACTCATTCACACAAAAGGGTTGTTTCTTTCTGTTATTAATATTCTGCTTCCTACATTATATATCAATATATATCAATACAGTCTGCAAGGGATACAGTCCGTAAGCACACATGATTGTGCGTGCTGCTGCTCCACTAATAGTACTAACCTTTAACAGTTAATTTTACTCATTTTCATTCATTACTAGTTTTCATGTAACTGTTTTTATATTGTTTCACTTTCTTTTTTATTCAAGAAAATGTTTTTAATTTATTTATCTTATTCTATTTTTTTTTTTTTTTTAAAGACCTTATCTTCACCATACCTGGTTGTTAGGCATAATAATGTGTTAATTCCACGACTGTATATATCGGTATCGGTATCGGCTAATAATCAAATATAAACAATCAAATGCAGATACTTTTTCTTATGCCTTCTGATCTCTCTCTCTCTCTCTCTCTCTCTCTCTCTCTCTCTCTCTCTCTCTGTCCACTACTTGCTGTCCACATCCTCCCCCTCCCCCCCCCCTCCACACCCCTGATTGTAAATAATGTAAATAATTCAATGTGATTATCTTGTGTGATGACTGTATTACGATGGTAGTATATATCTGATAGTATATATCTGTATCATGAATCAATTTAAGTGGACCCCGACTTAAACAAGTTGAAAAACTTATTCGGGTGTTACCATTTAGTGGTCAATTGTACGGAATATGTACTTCACTGTGCAACCTACTAATAAAAGTCTCAAGCAATCAATCAACAGGTTGATATCGGTATCGGTTGATATCGGTATCGGTAATTAAAGAGTTGGACAATATCGGAATATCGGATATCGGCAAAAAGCCATTATCGGACATCTCTAATAATTAACATTTACTGTATATACTTTGTCATCTATAATACAAAGTTGACACAATATCTGCTCTTAGCATTTTTCAATATGGCCCCCGCACATTTTGACTTTTCAGTATGCGGCCAATGATGGAAATAGTTTGGACACCCCTGAACTAACGTAACCAAAGTATCGATATTTTGATTTGAGAATGGATATTAGAGCACAAAGATGTGGTATCGGAGGTGTCGATATTTCAGTATTGATCCGCACATCACTAGCGCTCGCTCCTTAAAGGCCTACTGAAATGATTTTTTTTTATTTAAACGGGAATAGCAGATCCATTCTATGTGTCATACTTGATCATTTCGCGATATTGCCATATTTTTGCTGAAAGGATTTAATAGAGAAAATCGACGATAAAGTTCGCAACTTTTGCTCGCTGATAAAAAAAAGCCTTGCCTGTAGCGGAAGTAGCGTGACGTCACAGGAGCTAGTATTCCTCACAATTCCCCGTTGTTTACAATGGAGCGAGAGAGATTCTGACCGAGAAAGTGATGATTACCCCATTAATTTGAGCGAGGATGAAAGATTCGTAGATGAGGAACGTTACAGTGAAGGACTTGAGAGACAGTGATGGACGTATCTTTTTTCGCTCTGACCGTAACTTAGGTACAAGCTGGCTCATTGGATTCCACACTCTCCTTTTTCTATTTTGGATCACGGATTTGTATTTTAAACCACCTGGGATACTATATCCTCTTGAAAATGAGAGTCGAGAACGCAAAATGGACATTCAGTGCCTTTTATCTCCACGACAATACATCGGCGAAATGCTTTAGCTACGAGCTAACGTGATAGCATCGTGCTTTAACTGCATATAGAAACAAAAAAATAAAGGATAGAAGGAAGGATAGATAGAAAATCAACAATACTATTAAACCGTGGACATGTAAATACACGGTTAATGCTTTCCAGGCTGGCGAAGGCTAACAATGCTGTGCTAACGACGCCATTGAAGCTAACTTAGCAACGGGACCTCACAGAGCTATGCTAAAAACATTAGCTCTCCACCTACGCCAGCCAGCCCTCATCTACTCATCAACACCCGTGCTCACCTGCGTTCCAGCGATCGGCAGAAGGACGAAGGACTTCACCCGATGCGTTTGGCGGCCCGGAGACGTAGGAAGTCAAGGTGAGGTCGGCGGCTAGCGCGGCTAGCGCGGCTAGCGCTCCAACAAAGTCCTCCTGGTTGTGTTGCTGTAGTCCGCTGCTAATACACCGATCCCACCTACAACTGTCTTCTTTGCAGCCTTCATTGTTCATTAAACAAATTGCAAAAGATGTCCAGAATACTGTGGAATTATGAAATGAAAACAGAGCTTTTTGTATAGGATTCTACAGGTACCATAACTTCCGTTACTCTGACTTCGTCACGCGCATACGTCATCATACCGCGACGTTTCAGCCGGATATTTCCCGGGAAGTTTTAAAAGTCACTTTATAAGTTAACCCGGCCGTATTGGCATGTGTTGCAATGTTAAGATTTCATCATTGATATATAAACTATCAGACTGCGTGGTCGGTAGTAGTGGCTTTCAGTAGGCCTTTAAAGAGACACACATGCCATCAAGCTGGAGTGTTTTTGAGCACTCATAAAAAAAGGTGTTTAAACATGGCTTCCCCTGCCTCCCACGGGCGGCGAGCAAGCTTAATAGCGGCGTTATGGGATGCCTGTTGAAACGGGCAGATAAGCCGGGGCTTGGCGGGGCTAAACTAAGGCTAAGCCAGGTGCTTTAGCTCCCCTGAGTATGTGTTTACACACACAGCGAGGTGTGAAGCTCGCGGGGGGAGCTTAGACGGGCAGCGGGAACAGGAGTTGACTGAGCGCTAGTGTCAACTTTAGCGGCAGTCCTCTGCGTTAATTGGGGGTGGGGGCGCTAAAGACAAACGTCAACGCCGTGGGTCTGGGGTCGTATTTCGGAACGTGGACATCATTAGGTCTAGTTTAGGGTGGCTGATGCAGACCCCCTCAAGAGTTTCAAGGCGGAAAGTTTTGCCGCCACGCAAACCCCGAAAAGAAAATTTTGAAAATCAAGACAACATTTTACACAATTGCATTTCTACTGTACTTCATATTTTACATGTAGGTTTATGCTCATGTACCAACCTGTGATTTTTTTTTATTTGAATACATTTGCAAAAATCTCTACATTTCTGTTTTTTTCTGTCAAGATGAAGTGCTGAGTGTACATTAATGAGAAATAAAATGAACTTTTTATATTTCAGCAATGAAACAAAGAGTGAAAACATTTAAAGGGGTCTGAATACTTTCTGTACCCACTGTATATATATATATATATATATATATATATATATATATATATATATATATATATATATATATATTAGGGCTGCAACTAACGATTAATTTGATAATCGATTAATCTGTCGATTATTACTTCGATTAATCTATTAATAATCGGATACAAGAGACAAACTACATTTCTATACTTTCCAGTATTTTATTGGGGGGAAAAACAGCATACTGGCACCATACTTATTTTGATTATTGTTTCTCAGCTGTTTGTACATGTTGCAGTTTATAAATAAAGGTTTATAAAACAAAATAAAATTAAAATGCCTCTGCGCATGCGCATAGCATAGATCCAACGAATCGATGACTAAATTAATCGCCAACTATTTTTATAATTGATTGTAATCGATTTAATCGATTAGTTGTTGCAGCCCTAATATACAGGTATATATAAATACATTCATAAAATAACATATGTATATACATGTTTATAAATATATACACACACATATATATGTGTATATATGTATAATATATACACATATATAACACACAGACATATATACATACACGTATATATGCACATTCATACATACATATTATATTAATATAATAAATATAAAATTAATATAATTGTATATGTATATTATATTTTCCGTACCCACTGTATATATATTTATTTATATATATATACAGTATATATATATATACAGTATATATATATATACAGTATATATATATATATATATATATATATATATATATATATATATATATATATATATATATATATATATATATATATATATATGTATATATATATATATATATATATATATATATCAATCAATCAATCAATGTTTATTTATATAGCCCTAAATCACAAATGTCTCAAAGGGCTGTACAAGCCACAACGACATCCTCGGTACAGAGCCCACATACGGGCAAGGAAAACTCACCCCAGTGGGACGTCAATGTGGATGATAGATAGATATATATATATATATATATATATATATATATATATATATATATATATATATATATATATATATATATATATATATATATATATATATATATATATATATATATATATACACTACCGTTCAAAAGTTTGGGGTCACCCAAACAATTTTGTGTAATAGCCTTCATTTCTAAGAACAAGAATAGACTGTCGAGTTTCAGATGAAAGTTCTCTTTTTCTGGCCATTTTGAGCGTTTAATTGACCCCACAAATGTGATGCTCCAGAAACTCAATCTGCTCAAAGGAAGGTCAGTTTTGTAGCTTCTGTAACGAGCTAAACTGTTTTCAGATGTGTGAACATGATTGCACAAGGGTTTTCTAATCATCAATTAGCCTTCTGAGCCAATGAGCAAACACATTGTACCATTAGAACACTGGAGTGATAGTTGCTGGAAATGGGCCTCTATACACCTATGTAGATATTGCACCAAAAACCAGACATTTGCAGCTAGAATAGTCATTTACCACATTAGCAATGTATAGAGTGTATTTCTTTAAAGTTAAGACTAGTTTAAAGTTATCTTCATTGAAAAGTACAGTGCTTTTCCTTCAAAAATAAGGACATTTCAATGTGACCCCAAACTTTTGAACGGTAGTGTATATATATATATATATATATATATATATATATATATATATATATATATATATATATATATATATATATATATATATATATATATATATATATATATATATATATATATACAGTTGCGATCAAAAGTTTACATACACTTGTAAAGAACATAATGTCATGGCTGTCTGAGTTTCCAATAATTTCTACAACTCTTATTTTTTTGTGATAGAGTGATTAGAGCACATACTTGTTGGTCACAAAAAACATTCATGAAGTTTGGTTCTTTTATGAATTTATTATGGGTCTTCACCTCCAGAATGTCTTATCTTTGTCCATGTGATGTCAGATGAAACAAAAATTGAGCTGTTTGGCCACAATACCCAGCAATATGTTTGGAGGAGAAAAGGTGAGGCCTTTAATTCCAGTAACACCATTCCTACCATCAAGCATGGTGGTGGTAGTATTATGCTCTGGGCCTGTTTTGCTGCCAATGGAACTGGTGCTTTACAGAGAGTAAATGGGACCTCCAAATTCTTCAGGACAACCTAAAATCATCAGCCCGGAGGTTGGGTCTTGGGCGCAGTTGGGTGTTCCAACAGGACAATGACCCCAAACACACCTCAAAAGTGGTAAAGGAATGGCTAAATCAGGCTAGAATGAAGGTTTTAGAATGGCCTTCCCAAAGTCCTGACTTAAACGTGTGGATAATGCTGAAGAAACAAGTCCATGTCAGAAAACCAACACATTTGGCTAAACTGCACCAATTTTGTCAAGAGGAGTGGTCAAAAACTCAACCAAAAGTTTTTCGCTAAGTAGAATCACAGCTGACCCGGACATTGGAAAGTTTTTGTTGCCGTTTGAGAAGTGTTGTATCCCAAATAGCTGCAATCGCTTTCTCTTAAGAAATTCATGTGTGATTTCCACATGCGTCTGCACATGTAGACGAAGGAGAAACACGGGCATGTCTGGATGACTCGCCTTCATATTTCCAGCGGTTCGCTCCGAGTTACGAAACCGCTTTATTATGAAGCCGGCTGTGGCGTGGTCTGTCTGGCGTCACTTCCTGTGTGGGCGCGGTCTTCCTCTCCGAACTCAGTTTGTAAACAATCAATGAGTCCACACAAAGCTAAGAGCCGGAGAGCATACTTGCCAACCCTCCCGTTTTTAGCGGGAGAATCCCGGTATTCAGCGCCTCTCCCGACAACCTCCCGGCAGAGATTTTGTCCCGACAAACTCCCGGTATTCAGCCGGAGCTGGAGGCCACGCCCCCTCCAGCTCAATGCGGACCTGAGACTGAGTGGGGACAGCCTGTTCTCACGTCCGCTTTCCCACAATATAAACAGCTTGCCTGTCCAATGAACGGAGAAGTTAAACAGGACAATACTGCCATCTAATGGATAACACTGAAATTCAAGTATTTTTTTTTTCTATGTAAATAAAATAAATATATATATATATATATATATATAGCTAGAATTCACTGAAAGTCAAGTATTTCATACATATATATGAAATATATATGAAATACTCGAGTTGGTGAATTTTAGCTGTAAATAACCACGCCCCCCCCCCCCCCCTACCCCCCACCTCCCGATATTGGAGGTTTCAAGGTTGGCAAGTATGCCGGAGAGTCACCTAGCCGCGTAAAAATGTGTCCGAGGAGGGGAACCTTAAACGCTGGTTTAGTGTGGCTGAAACGGGGCTTAGGCTAAATAATTATTCGTTTAAGGGGTTAAACGACTTAGTGTAGTCATGGCTTAACCTCTAAAGGCCTAGTGGCCACATGCGTGGACAGCACCTTTTAGCTCTTATTTCCAAAATTGTGTACACTACTGAATTGGGGTCTTATGCCGACATATGGACACTTATACTGCCATCTGGTGGTGTCAGAAGACTAGAACATACAATGGAATTTGGAAAAAAAAGTGTAAAAATAAAAATTTGCATGTCACTACACATGAAGTACACTTTTGTGTACTTATGGACTAAGTACATCATATCAAAAGACGATTTTTAGTTGTTATTGTAATTAGGGTCCAATAAGCCCAAATAGCAAAGATAAATAAAAAAAGCATGTAAACAAACAGCTTGGGCCTTAAGAGGTTAAAAGAGCACAGCCTGTAGGTTTAATTTGCACGATTGAATATCTTATTTGTACTCTTTTTATCAATCAATCAATCAACCAATGTTTATTTATATAGCCCTAAATTACAAGTGTCTCAAAGGGCTGCACAAGCCACAACGACATCCGCGGTTCATCAACCTTAAGAAAGTCAATGACTTCACTAAGGCTGAAACGACGCGTCGACGTAGTCGACGTCATCGGTTACGTAAATACGTCGACGCCGTTTTTGTGCGTCGACGCGTCGCATATTTACGTCACACTACCGTCATGGCGGACCGCAAAGCAGACGATCAAAGCAGACGATGCGAGCGGTGCGAGCGAGGGGGGAAAAGCATGCCAAAAGTGGTCAAAAGTGTGGGAGTATTTCAATAAACGGCCTAATAATGTTGTTGTATGCACACTGTGTCGAGCGGAAATGGCCTATCATAGCAGCACAACGGCTATGAACGAACATTTGAAAAGAAAACCATCAACTAGTCAATCGTCCGCGCGAGCATACGTTGTCATCATTACACAAAAACATGAATGTGTCATTTGTATCTGCTAGGGGTGTAACGGTACGTGTTTTGTATTGAACCGTTTCGGTACGGGGCTTTCGGTTCGGCACGGGGGTGTACCGAACGAGTTTCTAAGCTAAAGCTAACTTTAGCTGCTAAAGTCTTAACAAGCTGCTTCGCTCTTCTGCCTCTGTCTCAGCACGCAGCATTGTCCCACCCACACAACCACCTGATTGGTACACACGCAGCATTGTCCCACCCACACAACCATCTGATTGGTACACACAAAGCATTATCAGCCAATCAGCAGTGTGTATTCAGAGCGCATGTAGTCAGCGCTTCAGCGTGGAGCAGATAGGTGTTTAGCAGGTGAGCATCAGGCAGCGGACTCTCCCCAAATGATAATAAACACCTCCCAGTCAACTACTAGTAACATCACTATGAGCCCGTTGACCTTCTAGAAATATAAACTGCAGCTCAGCTCACTCGCAGTCCTGGCTTGAGGTGAAGGCTAATTACCTCTCAGTTCCAGCCACATCGACCCCTTCTGAGCGCCTATTTTCAGCTGCTGGGAATATTGTAAACAAGAAAAGAACCAAACATGTACACATGCTAACCTTTCTTCATTACAACTGTTAGTCACTCACTGGAATGAGTAGAATTGGTTATTGTTTACTGTGTTGGACTGGATGTTTATTTTGCACATTTTAAAAGCAATACTTAATGTTTACAGTGCTCCAGAATATTTAGATTGGCACTTTTTTGTATTGGATGTTTATCTTTATTTTTGCACATTTTAGCAAATAAGCAATACTTTCACTTTTGTTGAAATGTTTACACTGTTGTTACAGAATATTTTGTCTTGCACTTTTTTTGTACTGGATGTTTATCTTTATTTTTGCACATTTTAAAGTAAAATAAGCAATACTTTTACTTTTGAAATGCTTATACTATTGCAGAATATTAAGATTTGCACTGGATGTTGACTTTTATATTTGCACATTAAAAAGCAAATAAGCTACTTTTAATTTTGTTAAATGTTAAAAGTTTTAAATGTTTACATTGTTACAGAATATTTAGTCATGTTGTTGTCAATGTTGACTGAGTGGCCATACTTCTTTTTTTTGTAAATAAAAGCCATGCCTTTTGAAAAAACGGGCCTACATTTATTTTTTCATCTTCATTTTGAATAAAAAAATAATCGGTAAAAGGAAAAATAATCTATAGATTAATCGAAAAAATAATCTATAGATTAACCGATTAATCGAAAAAATAATCTATAGATTAATCGATAGAAAAATAATCGTTAGCTCCAGCCTTAGACTTCACCATAAAAGTGGGTGACATTGTTATCACCAGGAAAGATGAGGTCACCTACCTAGGTTCCATTCTAGAGGCTAACCTTTCCTGTGATAAAATGGCAACCAAGGTAATCAAAAAGGTTAACCAACGAACGAGACTTCTCTACAGAATTTCCTCTCTGGTCAACAAAAGCACTTTGAGGATTCTGGCGGGAACTCTCGTTCAACCCTTTTTTGATTACGCATGCACCTCCTGGTACCCTAGCACCTCCAAAACCCTCAAATCTAAACTCCAAACATCCCAGAACTAGCTAGTCAGATTACTTCTAGACCTCCACCCCAGATCCCACCTCACTCCTACCCACTTCTCCAAAGTGGGCTGGCTCAAGGTGGAGGACAGAGTTAAACAACTTGCACTGAGCCTAGTCTATAAAATCCGCTACACCTCCCTGATACCGAAGTACATGTCAAACTACTTCCTTAACGTAAATGACCGCCATAACCACAACACCAGGGGGTGCTCCACTAACCACGTTAAACCCAGATTCCGAACTAACAAAGGTCTTAACTCATTCTCTTTCTATGCCACATCAATGTGGAATGCACTCCCAACAGGTATAAAAGAAAGGGCATCTCTATCCTCCTTCAAAAACGCAATAAAAGTTCACCTCCAGGCAGCTACAACCCTAAACTAACACCCTCCCCGGATTGCTAATAATCAAATGTAAACAATCAAATGCAGATACTTTTTCTTTTTCTTATGCCTTCTGATCTCTCTCTCTCTCTCTCTCTCTCTCTCTCTATGTCCACTACTTGATGTCCATATCCTACCCCCCCGCCCCCTCCACACCCCTGATTGTAAATAATGTAAATAATTCAATGTGATTATGTGATTATCTTGTGTGATGACTGTATTATGATGATAGTATATATGATAGTATATATCTGTATCATGAATCAATTTAAGTGCACCCCGACTTAAACAAGTTGAAAAACTTATTCGGGTGTTACCATTTAGTGGTCAATTGTACGGAATATGTACTTCACTGTGCAACCTACTAATAAAAGTCTCAATCAATCAATCAATCAGCGCCCACATAAGGGCAAGGAAAAACTCACAACCCAGTGGGACGTCGATGAGAATGACTATGAGAAACCATGGAGAGGACCGCAAATGTGGGTAACCCCCCCCCCCCAGGGGAGACCGGATGCAATGGACGTCGAGTGGGTCTGACATAATATTGTGAAAGTCCAGTCCATAGTGGATGTAACATAATAGTATTTACGAATTAGAATGCATAAAAAAGCGAATGTGAATGATTGGCAAAAAAAATGCACTTCCCCTTTAAGATCTAGCGTGTCATTTTCAAAGGGGTTTATGCATTCATGTCAAATATGTTTATTACTGTCATTGTATCACACCGAGCCATCTCTCATACTTTAGTCCTGACAATTAGCAGCGGAAAGTGTGATAACCCCCCGAGGAGAGGACCCCCCGCCCCAACTCGCTGACGGACAGCTACAATCTTTTTAGCATAAGTGGCTCCGCCTCCTCCATTAGCTAGGAGCAGTGTGTGTGTGTGTGTTTGGGAGGGAGTGTGAAGGGGTGGTGGAGCAGAGGGGGTGGGCTGCGAGCTTGACCCCCCCTGGGGTAGATGTTAGAACAAATTTGAGGGGTGTCATATTACACGCCTTGTGACGGGGAGGGAGGAGGCGAGCGGCAAATTTGCCTAATGAATTAATCTGCAGACCGCTAATGGTCGCGCTAACAACATTAGTCATCCCCGTGTTGCGCAATCGGGGGGGGCGGGGGAGAGGCCTACAACATTCCGGCGACAATTAAACGAGTAAATGTTTGAAATCCAGTCCAGTTCGCGTCTTCGGGCGGACAAACCAGATCGCTACCTTTCGCTAACGGCCTCATTTACATGGCAGCTAATGTGTTTTGTCAGCGACGACGTCGCCACCGAGCGCCAGGCCACCGCCGCCTGCAGCTCCGGCCCAATACACACACACACACACGGCCAATGGCGGCGTTTAAATAGATATTTAAATGGAAATGTATGGGGAAAGACAGCTGTTGGTATTTGTAGCCTGGAGTGCTGATTACAAAGGGAAATGGGGAGGAGTGTGTGCGGGCGGGGGGGTGTTGCGGCGAGCAGCTGTGTTAGCAAGTGAATGGTGTAATTACTGGCCAAACCTCCGTCATTAACCTGCATTGTCGAGTGCCGCTGCCGCCGTTACCATGAGAAAGACTTGATTAATTGACCGCGAGGCCCAGGATTCTGCTACGCCGTACTTTGTACACTGCAAAAACTGAAATCTAAGTAAGATGAAATATCTCAAATAAGGGTGATATTTGCTTATTTTCCGTCTGACAAGATAATTCTTCTCACTAAGCAGATTTTATGTTAGAGTGTTTTACTTGTTTTAAGGGTTTTGGTCCTAAATGATGTCAGTAAGATATTACAGCTTGTTGCTGAGATTTTATGACCTATATTGAGTAAAACATGCTTGAAACTAGAATATCAAGTGTTGCAAAGCTGTGTCATCAACACTCACAAGTATAAAACTACTTTTTTAAAGTCATCATTTCTTATTTCAAGCATGAAATAAAAATTCATGACTTTGACACAAATTGTGTCTCATAATTAAAACAGATGACAGCCAAATACGTACAGTAAACGGACAGTTAATATTTAAACATTTAACATGTGACATTTCAAACAATTTTGAACAGAAATAGTTCATGCACATTCAGATATATTCTTCAAAATTACAATTTAAAAAAAATTGGCCGGGGGCCAGGCTGTAAATATATATATATATATATATATATATATATATATATATATATATATATATATATATATATATATATATATATATATATACATTTGATAATCGATTAATCTGTCGATTATTACCTCCGATTAATCGATTAATAATCGGATAAAAGAGACAAACTACATTTATATCCTTTCCAGTATTTTATTGGAAAAAAAACAGCATACTGGCACCATACTTATTTTAATTATTGTTTCTCAGCTGTTTGTACATGTTGCAGTTTATAAATAAAGGTTTATTTAAAAAATAAAAAAAATAAAATTGCCTCTGCGCATGCGCATAGCATAGATCCAACGAATCGATGACTAAATTAATCGCCAACTATTTTTGTAATCGAATATATATATATATATATATATATATATATATATATATATATATATATATATATATATATATATATATATATATATATATATATATATATATATATATCAGTGGTTCTTAACCTTGTTGGAGGTACCGAACCCCACCAGTTTCATATGCACATTCACCGAACCCTTCTTTAGTGAAAAATAAAATGTTTTGTTTTTTTCAAATTCAAGAAAAAGTTATGTTTTTTTACTGGTGCACAAAATGAACCGTGCATGAACATCACCTTGTTCAAAGAACAAAACTAACACAGTGCATGAACTCACAAAAAAATTACACACCTTACACACATTACCATGAGTTGATTAACGTGGACCCCGACTTAAACAAGTTGAAAAACCTATTGGGGTGTTACCATTTAGTGGTCAATTGTACGGAATATGTACTGTACTGTGTAAACTGTACTGTTTCATATCATGTATTCTCTTCCTTTGCAATCTGCTAGTAAAAGTTTCAATCAATCAATCAAAAAACCTACAAATCAGATGGAAAATTAGAGGGAACATTGTTTGAGGGTATCCATAATACGCCGATAGGGAGAAGTTTTTATTTACACGATGAGCCGGAGAAGTCTTTACCTCCGTGCTGGAGGCTCCGCCAAACCCCTGAGGCCGACTCACCGAACCCCTAGAGTTCGATCGAACCCAGGTTAAGAACCACTTATACATATATATATTCTTTGCGCACTAATTGACTGAAAGAGCACGCACTTGGCGCGATGATGTCGTGTTATCGATGGAAAAATGCATTTTTAGACCATATGATTTGCCTGAGCGGCTAGAAGACCCCGAGAGTAACAAGCAGTTGCCTTGTTGCCTTTCCATTAAGAACAATAAATTAGTTTTTAGTATAAGTTTGCTGGTTTCAAGAAATGTAATGCCGAGCGCATATCATTATGTCAAGATAATGGCACTAGCATTTACTTAATTTAAGAAAATTTGTCAACATATTGAGCAAAAAGGTCAAATTTTTTGTTTTATCTACCAAGAAAAGTGCACTTGTTGTTAGTGAGAATATACTTATTTTAAGGTATTTTGGAGTTCATTGAGGTTAGCTAATTTTACTTGTTTTGGAAAGTCTTGACAAGCTACATTTTATTTTTGTATTGGCAGATAATTTTGCTTAGTTCAAGTAAAATACCCCTCATTTTTGTATTTTTTCCCCTTGTTTTTGAACACTGACTTTTTGCAGTGTAGGCCTTCATTAATAAATGAAAGAAATAAACAAGATACAGCAAAAACAGCACAAATTCATTTCAGCGCTGTTATTATCATTTCTTTTTTCAGTTGCTCTCAACTTAAAAAAAGTTCTTGCAACCTTACAGGCCTCACTATAGTAAAAGCAGATGCATTTATGCAGAAAATAATATATGATCACTTTTTTGTAACCAAGAATCATTCCGCACTCCATCCAGCTGTATAATCACTCGCCATACAGCAATAGATGTCTATTACCTGACACCTTCTATGTTAGCTACTTCTCTTTGTTTATAATGTCAATTTTCTGCTTGATTTACTCTCTATTTTATGCTGCAGCTGTCACATATACTGTAATATTGTACATGCTAATTGTTATATATTGTATATATGATATAAACATAATATATCAGTATATATCCTATACTGTATATATATTATGTAAATATTACGTATATATATATATATATATATATATATATATATATATATATATATATATATATATATATATATATATATATATATATATATATATATATATATATATATATATATATATATATATATATATATATAGCTTTTAGTCTATTTTATACCTGCATTGTCCTTTCCATCTTTTCCATCATTTGTAACTGAGCTACTGTGTGGAACAATTTCCCTTGTGGATCATTAAAGTTTGTCTAAGTCTAAGAAACTGTTTCACTTTGCAACTTCTCCCAGTATTTACACTCATGCTGGGAGTGATACAGCTACTCCCAGTTGGTCGTTACAACCTCGTTTGAATAGGAACGTCAAATAAACATCCATCCCTGAATTCCAACTAACAATCATCAATTTAAATAAACAACTTTCGATGGATATTCAACACAATTGTTCAGTAATTAGGACTTTTAATAATGTAAATGAACACAAATCAAGGAAATGGTGGCGCTGAGTGATAAAACGATATCAATATATGTTGTGATGGACGCGAAATCGAGATTTTTTAAAAATTGATTCTTTGCATGGAGTGAGAAGAGAAAGTAAAAATGAATAAATTGTGCATAAAACACGAAAAGTCAACCCAACAGTATGGCACTTTTTTGGATTTTTTTCAAAGGGACCGTAGTCAGACCAATGTGGTCTGGAAATGATGCAAGGCGCTCGTCTACGCCACACCACATTGGCCGTGAGGCGAAACGGCCGTTTGTGAGGTATCTACATCATTCAAAGTTAAAACTGTGCTTTAACTTTTCATGAAAAACTGCATTTTCCAACTTGATATAAATATGTCCACTGCAGAGGACACTGCGTCTTAGAAAGTAACAGTTGAAAGACACTAAAGCAGGCCTGGGCAATTATTTTGACTCGGGGGCCAAATTTAAAGAATAAACGTGTCTGGGGGCCGGTATATCTATTTTTAGGAACACTAATACAAAACCTCACGATAATGCCTGATTGAATGCTAAAAACGTGATGACAGATCGCCTCAAAAAAACGGAATGGAATTAAAACATTTTTTTACTGAATGAGACGCCCAGAAACTACTCAGTGGCCAAGTGGTTAGAGTGTCCGCCCTGAGATGGGTAGGTTGTGAGTTCAAACCCGGCCGAGTCATACCAAAGACTATAAAAATGGGAGCCATTACCTCCCTGCTTGGCACTCAGCATCAAGAGTTGGAATTGGGGTTAAATCACCAAAAATGTTGGCGGGGTTGCAGCTTGCTGCGAGGTTTGTTCCCCCGGGATGCAAACGGATCACTCCGGACAGGACTTGCATGGTTTATTCTTGACTAAAATCAAAGCACCACCAAGAACAGAAAACACGTGCCAATGGCACTCGAAGCTCGGGGACAAGCAAAACTTACGTGACGAGAGCATGAAGCCAACAAAGAAGCCAGGACGAGTGTGGCGGGAGAGGTGAATAAATAGCTCTCTGATTAGTGGTCGATTGCAGGTGAGCGGGCCGACTACTAACCAGTGGCAGGTGAACCCAATTAATCCCCATAGAAACCAAAACAAACCCAGAAGTGCACAAAACAGGAACTATGGTGGTCCAAAAATAACAGAACATAACAAAAACATGATCCGGGCCACGGATCATGACAAAATGATTCCCGAGCGCGGCTACCGCTGCTGCTCCCTGCTCCCCTCACCTCCCAGGGGGTGGAACAAGGGGATGGGTCAAATGCAGAGGGTCTTTTCACCACACCTAGTGTGTATCTGTGTGACTATCAGTGGTACTTTAAAGGCCTACTGAAATGAAATGTTCTTATTTAAACGGGGATAGCAGGTCCATTCTATGTGTCATACTTGATCATTTCGCGATATTGCCATATTTTTGCTGAAAGGATTTAGTAGAGAACATCGACGATAAAGTTTGCAACTTTTGGTCGCTGATAAAAAAGCCTTGCCTGTACCGGAAGTAGCGTGACGTCACAGGTTGTGGAGCGCCTCACATCTGCACATTGTTTACACCAGCAGCGAGAGCGATTCGGACCGAGAAAGCGACGATTTTGTGGATGAGGAAAGTGAGAGTGAAGGGTTAGAGGGCAGTGGAAGCGATTCAGATAGGGAAGATGCTGTGAGAGGCGGGTGGGACCTGATATTCAGCTGGGAATGACTAAAACAGTAAATAAACACAAGACATATATATACTCTATTAGCCACAACACAACCAGGCTTATATTTAATATGCCACAAATTAATCCGCATAACAAACACCTCCCCCCTCCCGTCCATTTAACCCACCAATACAACTCAAACACCCGCACAACACACTCAATCCCACAGCCCAAAGTACCGTTCACCTCCGTAAAGTTCATACAGCACATATATTTCCCCAAAGTTACGTACGTGACATGCACATAGCGGCACGCACGTACGGGCAAGCAATCAAATGTTTGGAAGCCAAAGCCGCGTACTCACGTTAGCGCGTCTGCTATCCAACTCAAAGTCCTCCTGGTTGTGTTGCTGCAGCCATCCGCTAATACACCGCTTCCCACCTACAGCTTTCTTCTTTGCTGTCTTCATTGTTCATTAAAGAAATTGCAAAAGATTCACCAACAGAGATGTCCAGAATACTGTGGAATTTTGCGATGAAAACAGACGACTTAATAGCTGGCCACAATGCTGTCCCAAAATGTCCGCTACAATCCGTGACGTCACGCGCAAACGTCATCATACCGAGACGTTTTCAGCAGAATATTTCGTGGGAAATTTAAAATTGCACTTTACTAATCTAACCCGGTCGTATTGGCATGTGTTGCAATGTTAAGATTTCATCATTGATATATAAACTATCAGACTGCGTGGTCGGTAGGTAGTGGCTTTCAGTAGGCCTTTAACTTTAAATTTTGAATTTAAGTTCTTAATATTTACAAGGCTCATTTCCCCTCTGAAGCCAACAGGTGGTTTTGAATAGATGGACTTTAAATTCAAAACACTGATAATAATAATTCAAATACAATTCACACAGTTTCCTTGTATGCATGCGTGTGTGACTTGTGTTTTAGGAGTGTGTGTTTGTCAGGGTGTGTGCTGCATGGGGTCTCGGGCGGCTGATGAAAGCGTTGGCGGGATGCTCCAATAAAGAGCAGATTATCATAAGCGGCCATTGTCCACCTCTCAATTCTCTCTCCACAGCAACCCCCCCCCCACCCCCACCCCATCTCTCTCCTCCCTGCGCTGAAAATGTTAATCAGGGCCTTTTGCTGGCACGCTGAGGCCCGCTAACCTCCGCCGACTTAGGCGGAAAGAGATTTAAGAAAGCTGCGACAAAACAAAGCCGCAGAGAAAATAAAGCAAAGTGTGAGGCGGCCACAAAATGTAACCTACACGTCCCTGGGCGAGTAAAGCCCCCCCCCGTTCATCCTCCCCCCCTCCCCCCGTTGACTCTGTCCACCCGGCCCGTTTTATCTGAGGGTTCTCAGACAATGCCTAGAGGATCCCGTTCCCCTAATCTTCCCAAAAATCCCCCTTTCATCCCCACTGTTAAAGAATGTATGAAAGGTTGACATGGAGCTGGGGAACACATGCGGGGGGGGGGTCGCACATCTGGGAGGGAGGGTGTTGTCGCCGCACCAGGCCGAAGGGGGCGGAGTCAGAGCTCGCCTCTGCCGACGCTTAATTAAATTGTTTTGCTGCTACCAACATACGAATGGCTGGCGGGGATGAGCAGAAAAGAGCGCGGAGTTTGGATGTGTGCGCTATTGCAAAGGGAGGGGGGTTAATCTGACCCATCTGAACCTCGGAGTCACACACAAGCACACACGCACACAAGCACACGCACACACACACACACACACACACACACACACACACGCTCACACACACGCATTCTTGTATTTGTTACCTTCTTGAGACCTCCGAAAAATGCCTCTTCAGGACCACCTTTTGTAGATATTTAAAGATTTGCATACTATGCAAATATAAAAAAGCTTGTTGTGAAAATGTAGTTGGGATTTCACAAGAAAAAGGTCACAATTTCACAAGAAAAACTTAAATTTTGGGAGTATTATGATAAAAGTCGTAATTTTAATTAACGCAAGTCAAAGTTTTACGAGAAAAACTGAACACGTGTGCAATATTATGATAAAAGTTGGAATTTTACGAAAAAAACATTCGCAATTTTACAAGAAAAGCTTAAGATTTTGACAATTTTATGTAAAGAGTCGTAATTTTACTCGACAAAAGTCCCAACTTTATAAGAAAATGTAAACATTTTGGCAATATTATAATAATAATCGGAATTTTACTTGGCAAAATGATGACAAAAGTCATAATTTTACTCAAAAAATTTCATTATTTTACAAGAACAACAAAATTGGCAATATTGTGATAAGTCAGAATTTTATATGATAAATGTCGCCATTTTGCATACAATATTGCAATATTACAGAAACAGAAAGAATATGAGAAATTGTTCCAAATTTTATAAGAAAAAAGTCGACACACTGTGACAAAAAGACTGCTTTAAGTACATTTTTTATTTTTATTTTTTGTTCGTAATTGTTTTTTAATCTTCAATATTTACTTCAAGTTATTACAGTATGTCTCTATATACATGTTTATTTAATTTTTATAATTAATTTTGGCCAAAGGAGGCGCATTTCAGTTTCTTACACACACTTGTTATTACATATGTTGGCCAGAGGGGGAGCCCATTTAAAACCGACACACAGTCAATTTGAAAAATCTCTCCTTTTTTGATAGATTTCACCACCAGGGGTGCAAACGAGATCTCTATTTTTTGTTTTTTGTAATGTGCTTGAGGCCGATGACGAACGAGTCACGGACCACAGATGGCCCCTGTGCCGCACTTTGGGCAATACAGCTGTAGAAGCTAACTGTTAATGGCCACTATAGCCTTAGTACCGTAGTGTATTTGTTCATCCTGTCACATATGGGACACGGGTTGTCTTACGTCAGCACCGGAAGTCGTAAAATCAGCTGTTCACCTGGCGGGTTTTTTCGGGGATGAATAGGGAAGTCCTTCTTTAGCTGCCGTCTTGTTTCATCACATATTTCTGCCTTTGCACCTGTTAATGTTTACTTTTGTATGCACATTAAATCAACAAAAAATCCCGACTTTGGAGCAATGTTCACGGACTCTAGTATTTGGCTCTCTATTAGATGCAATGGTTTTCCGTATTGGGACCGTGATTTCGGTCCTAACTCATATGGAAGGTACTTTTCCCTGTTGATGTCTCAAGAAGGGTAGAAATACAAGAACACACACACACACACACACACACACAGACACACACACACACACACACTTGTATTTGTTACCTTCTTGAGACCTCCGAAAAATGCTTACCTTTTTAGGACTACCCTTTCTAGATGTATAAAGATTTGTACCTACAACATTAATAACATATACAGTACATACTATGAAAATATAAAAAAGCTTGTTGTGAAAAATTAGTTGGGATTTCACAAGAAAAAGGTCATAATTTCACAAGAAAAACTTAAATTTTGGGAGTATTATAATAAAAGTCGAAATTTTACTCAACGCAAGTCAAAGTTTTACAAGAAAAACTGAACATGTGTGCAAAATTATGATAAAAGTTGGAATTTTACTCAATAACGGTCGCAATTTTACAAGAAAAGCTTAAGATTTTGGCAATTTTATGAAAAGAGTTGTAATTTTACTCGACAAAAGTCACAATTTCATAAGAAAACTTAAAAATGTTGGCAATATTATAGTAATATTCGGAATTTTACTTGGCAAATTATGACAAAAGTCATTTTACTCAAAAAGGTCACTATTTTACAGTAACAACAAAACAATTTGCAATATTGTGATAAAAGTTAGAATTTTATATGACAAATGTCACCATTTTGCATATGTTACGAGAAAATATTGCAATATTACAGAAACATTACAGAAATATTAAAGAATATGAGAAATTGTTCCCAATTTTATAAGAAAAAAGTCGACACATTGTGAGAAAAAGACTGCTTTTAGTTAATTTTTATTTTTGTTTGTAATTGGTTTTTAATCTTCATTATTTACTTCAAGCTATACAGTATGTCTCTATAAACATATTTATTTTTTAAATTAATTTTGGCCAAAGGGGGCACATTTCAATTCCTTACACACACTTGTTATTACATATGTTGGCCAGAGGGGGAGCACTTAAAAATTTTACACACACTTGTTATTTCAAATGTTGACCAGAGGGGGAGCACTTTTAAAACAGACACACAGTCAATTTGAAAAATCCTTCCTTTTTGGGACCACCCTAATTTTGATAAATTTCACCACCAGGGGTGCAAATGAGACATTCTCTATTAGATGAAGTGAAGTGAATTATATTTATTTAGCGCTTTTCTCTAGTGACTCAACGCGCTTTACATAGTGAAACCCAATATCGAAGTTACATTTAAACCAGTGTGGGTGGCACTGGGAGCAAGTAGGTAAAGTGTCTTGCTCAAGGACACAACGGCAGTAACTAGGATGGCGGAAGCGGGGATTGAACCTGGAACCCTCAAGTTGCTGGCACTGCCCACTGTACCAACCGAGCTACAAACCCCAGATGCAATGTTTTTTATGTCCTAACTTGCTCACCTGTCCTCATAAGGAAGCTACTTTTCCTTGTTGATGTCTCAATGTCTCAAGAAGGGTAGAAATACGTTTCGTCCCCACCAAGGCAAGAACAAGACAATGTGTCTTTCAAGGAGTAGTCTGATGACCACAAACTTCTGAGTGCTCCTTTAGGAACCCTCACACCGACAACAAGTGCTTTGTGACGGACTCAAACTTGTCCACGATTCCAACGCTTAAAAGGGAACTGATTAAAGGGGAATTTTGCCTGTCGTTTACAATCATGACGATGGATGTTATTTTTTTAATGGATTCTAAATACTAAATAAATGCAATCAAGTCAGCTTAAAATGGAGCCCTTAGAGTCCTTGAAAATATCAAAACACCTCCATTGAGGTTTTATATACATGATAAGTATATATGTAATATAGTATCATTTATAATAACATTTAAAATTCACATATTATGATCTTTTTAATCGAAAAACGCATCATGACTAGAGATGTCCGATAATATCGGACTGCCGATATTATTGGCCGATAAATGCTTTAAAATGTGATATCGGAAATTATCGGTATCGGTTTCAAAAAGTAAAATGTATGACTTTTTAGAACGCCGCTGTACGGAGTGGTACACGGACGTAGGGAGACGTACAGAGCGCCAATAAACCCTTAAGGCACTGCCTTTGCGTGCCGGCCCAATCACATAATATCTACGGCTTTTCACACACACAAGTGAATGCATCGCATACTTGGTCAAACAGCCATACAGGTCACACTGAAGGTGAGCGTATAAACAACTTTAACACTGTTACAAATATGCGCCACACTGTGAACCCACACCAAACAAGAATGACAAAAACATTTCGGGAGAACATCCGCACCGTAACACAACAGAACAAATACCCAGAACCCCTTGCAGCACTAACTCTACCCCCCTACCCCCCCACCTCAACCCGCATACACCACCCCCCCCCCCCTCCAACCCCGCCCACCTCAACCTCCTCATGCTCTCTGAGGGAGAACATGTCCCAAATTCCAAGCTGCTGTTTTGAGGCACGTTAAAAAAAATAATGCACTTTGTGACTTCAATAATAAATATGGCAGTGCCATGTTGGCATTTTTTTTTCCATAACTTGAGTTGATTTATTTTGGAAAACCTTGTTACATTGTTTAATGCATCCAGCGGGGCATCACAACAAAATTACGCATAATAATGTGTTAATTCCACGACTGTATATATCGGTATCGGTAATTAAGAGTTGGACAATATCGGAATATCGGGTATCGGCAAAAAAGTCATTATCGGACATCTCTAATCACGACATTTTCTTTTCTCCCCTTCATCACTGATTATTATTCACTGCAGACTTCATGAGAGCCAGCGAACATAATAAAACATCACTTACTGTACAATGTCTGCTGTCATTCGGATGCCGACTGCTAGGATGTTCATATGTTCCCGTTTAGATGAAGAATGTCTCATAATCCTCGCGGCAGGTACCAAGCGTCTTTTTGTGTCGTTTTCGCCATTCCCGGATCTAAACTGGCTGTCGAAGTGTACCAACTTGTCGGAATACACCATTGTCCTTCTAATAAGCAGGTGAGAGGCATGATTTATGATGTACAATGAACTTCCAAGGAGCAAGGAAGCGAGGAAACACCTCGCCGGTTGATCATCTCGAAATAGTGATCACAGCGCCGCTATAAATAGTCGGTCTGCGACGTGGAGTTATTAGGTCTGTTTAGCTGATTGGAGAGCTGGCTTCCGCAGCTACTGGGTCCATGACGATGACTTCTGTTATGTTTGATTAGCCGTTTTACTGCCGTGTTACATGCATCGTTTGGAAACAATTAGAGTATGTAAATATTTACACATTTTTCAGTGGAAATAACTAATTTCACAACGTACATATCTGCGGCTCATAGTCAGGTGCAGTTAATATATGGAAAACTATCAAATTCAGTGGGTGAGGTCTGTATACTGGTTGGGAAAATATGATAGTTATTTTCTCAATACAAAACCATCCTTCTTTAAAGGCCAACTGAAAGCCACTACTACCGACCACGCAGTCTGATAGTTTATATATCAATGATGAAATCTTAACATTGCAACACATGCCAATACGGCCGGGTTAACTTATAAAGTGCAATTTTAAATTTCCTGCTAAACTTCCGGTTGAAAACGTCTATGTATGATGACGTATGCGCGTGACGTCAATCGTTGAAACGGAAGTCTTGGTACCCCATTGAATCCAATACAAAAAAGCTCTGTTTTCATCTCAAAATTCCACAGTATTCTGGACATCTGTGTTGGTGAATCTTTTGCAATTTGTTTAATGAACAATGGAGGCTGCAAAGAAGAAAGTTGTAGGTGGGATCGGTGTATTAGCGGCTGGCTGTAGCAACACAACCAAGAGGACTTTGCTTTGGATAGCAGACGCGCTAGCCGACGCTAGCCGACGCTAGCCGCCGACCGCACGGATGATCGGGTGAAGTCCTTCGTCCTTCCGTCGATCGCTGGAACGCAGGTGAGCACGGGTGTTGATGAGCAGATGAGGGCTGGCTGGCATAGGTGGATAGCTAATGTTTTTATCATAGCTCTGTGAGGTCCCGTTGCTAAGTTAGCTTCAATGGCGTCGTTAGCAACAGCATTGTTAAGCTTCGCCAAGCTGGGAATTATTAACCGTGTAGTTACATGTCCATGGTTTAATAGTATTGTTGATCTTCTGTCTATCCTTCCAGTCAGGGATTTATTTATTTTGTTTCTATCTGCATTTGAGCCCGATGCTATCACGTTAGCTCAGTAGCTAAAGAGCTGCGCCGATGTATTGTCGTGGAGCTAAAAGTCACTGTGAATGTCCATTTCGCGTTCTCGACTCTCATTTTCAGGAGGATATAGTATCCGAGGTGGTTTAAAATACAAATCCGTGATCCACAATAGAAAATGGAGAAAGTGTGGAATCCAATAAACCCTTGTACCTAAGTTACGGTCAGAGCGAAAAAAAATATGTCCTGCACTGCACTGTAGTCCTTCACTCTCACTTTCCTCATCCACGAATCTTTCATCCTCGCTCAAATTAATGAGGTAATCGTCGCTTTCTCGGTCCGAATCTCTCTCGCTGCATTGTAAACAATGGAAAAATGTGAGGAGTCCTTCCTCCGGTGACGTCAAGCTACTTCCGGTATAGGCAAGGCTTTTTTTTTATCAGCGACCAAAAGTCGCGACCTTTATCGTCGATGTTCTCTACTAAATCGTTTCAGCAAAAATATGGCAATATCGCGAAATGATCAAGTATGACACATAGAATGGATTTGCTATCCCCGTTTAAATAAAAACATTTCATTTCAGTAGGCCTTTAAGTGTATTCCAACTGGTGTAGTATCAGGAGCACATAAAGAGCTTCCAAAGGAGCCCAAAGCCAAGCCTCTGCTCCAAATGGTTCAAGGACAGCTTTACATTTACTTTGGTTATGACTTTTTTTTTTAGGCCTTTTAGCCCCTCCCCAAAATCCTGGAATTTGAAGGGGTTGAACGCAGAAATGAGCGGCGAGCAAAGCGAGCCGAGTATTATAGCCTTCACACTTTTCCTTGTCTCGCCGCTGAAAGATTAGACGGGTTATCCCATTAAAGTTGCTAAAATGCCATTCTTGTGTCTTTAAGCCCTGCGTGGAGGAGGTCAAGAAGAGTCTGCTTGCGCTTACAAGGCGGCCGCGTTGGTAATCTGCCCAAAGTTACAATGATTAAGGTTAAGCTTCATCAGCAAAACCCGGGGCTGAAAGGAGCGGCCACGCTAATATACTTAAAGCCGCACGGCGGGCTGTTTGTGCTGTTATTTCGCCACAAGTCGAGGCGTGCACGCGAGAGCGTAAATCTTTAGTCAAACTCTGCGCTGATGCTGGATTAGGACGACGGCGGCGGCGTGGGAACAAGGCGGGAATATAAACAGACCTCTTCAGTATCCGTGTTCTGACTGATCGGAAGTCGTCCGCTATTGTCGGCTCCTAAAAAGTTAAAACGGACGATGAGTGGAGAGATTATGTTCTGCAGATTAAAAACAATAACATTGTTGGAATGTATAGAAGTGAAGAAAATTGACCTTTGCCACAATGCCTTCACTATTTATATTGCTTGTTGTGTTTGTTGGTGTGCTGCACAGTGGTGGTTGTCAATAACGGCTAGGACTAATCTGATGCTTTAATTACCGTAAATTCTGGACTATTTTCTTCCTACGCTTTGCATCCTGCGGTTTATAAAACGGTGCAGCTAATATATGGATTTTTTTATTCCTTGACGGCCATAATGCAAAGAGTCTAAATGAAACACTAAAACTCTAAAATGCTGTTTTATTGCTTATGCTATGGCACCATATTTTGGATGTGTTCGCTCAATGCAGATAAATATCAATCAATCAATCAATGTTTATTTATATAGCCCTAAATCAAAAGTGTCTCAAAGGGCTGTACAAGCCACAACGACATCCTCGGTACAGAGCCCACATACGGGCAAGGAAAACTCACCCCAGTGGGACGTCAATGTGAATATATATATATATATATATATATATATACACACGTATATGTATTAGGGTTATACGATATACATATAATGGTATAGTACCGCAATACTAATTAATCATATTCGGTACTATAACACCTCTAAAAAAGTACTATAATTACATCGATATATTTTATCATCACAAAATCTTTTTTAGTTTTTAAAACATTGATATTATGTTTATAAACTCAGGAAATATGTCCCTGGACACATGAGGACTTTGAATATCAATCAATCAATCAATCAACATTTATTTATATAGCCCTAAATCACGAGTGTCTCATCCTCGGCTCAGACCATATGTATGACCCTGTAACGACTTGGTATCGGATTGATACCCAAATTTGTGGTATCATCCAAAACTAATGTTAAGCATCCAAACAACAGAAGAATAAGTGATGTCAAAGCTTTGAGTACCTTGAAGGTAGAAAAGCGCTATACAAGTATAACCCATTTATCATTTATTACATTTTAACAGAAGTGTAGCTAGAACATGTTAAAAGAGAAAGTAAGCAGATATTAACAGTAAATGACCAAGTAGATTAATAATTAATTTTTTACCACTTGTCCTTAATAATTTTGACAAAATAACAGAATGGAAAATGACACAATATGTTACTGCATACATCAGCAGCTAAATTAGGAGCCTTTGTTTGCTTACTTACTACTAAAAGACAAGATATCTAGTATGTTCACTATTTTATTTAAGGACAAACTTGCAATTAGAAACATATGTTTAATGTACTCTAAGATTTTTGTTAAAATAAAGCCAATAATGCCATTTTTTGTGGTGCCCTTTATTTAGAAAAGTATCGAAATCTACCGAAATACATTTTGGTACCGGTACCAGTACCAAAATATTGGTATCAGCACAACACTAGTATGTATGTATATTAGGTACGTGTATTTGTATTGAACCGTTTCGGTACGGGGGCTTTGGTTCGGTTCGGAGGTGTACCGAACGAGTTTCCACACGAAAATATTAAGTAGCCGCCTAAGCTAAAGTCTTAACGAGCTGCTCCGCTTCTTCTGCCTCTGTCAGTCCTCTACACAGCACCCAGCATTGTCCCACCCACACAACCATCTGATTGGTTACATACAGAGCGGTAACAGCCAACCAGCAGTGGCTATTCAGAGCGCATGTAGTCAGTGCTTCTGCGGTGGGGTTAGCAGATAGGTGTTTAACAGGTGAGCATCAGGCAGCGGACTCTCCCCAAATTATAATAAACACCTCCCAGTCAACTACTGATAACATCACTGTGAGCCCGTTGACCTTCTAGAAACAAACGGCAGCTCAGCTCGCTCGCAATCCTGGCTTGAGGTGAAGGATAATTAGCTTTTAGCATAACGTTAGCTCATTTTGCGGTGTGTGTGTTACGGACAGCAAAGCCCTGTCTGTTATTTTACTTTACCTTTTTCTGTGTTGATTGAGCTGTGTTGAAGCAGCAAAAAAGGACATTATGTTAAATGAAGAGTTTCTGTCTCTGATAGTTGATATAATAATGTAACTGCATCATTAAGCCTACATGAACTCCATGGTGTTCAGGGATGAATAGTCTCTCCTATTGCTATTGCACTATTTTTTCAGCTATAGTTACATTAATCATTAGTAATGGAGCAGCCTAGTTTTGAATGGCAGGGTCCCTGCTATCACATGTTGATAAAAATATAACATTTACATAATAAAAATTAACTGCAGGCTTCCCAAATGCTGTAATAAATTAAGCATGATGCGTTGACTTGAAACTGTTTAATGTTGCACTTTTTATATGTAAAAGAAAAGTTTTATCATTTTATTTAATCTGAGCAACAAATGAGGCAGTTGAAGGTTGATTAACGTGGGCAGAATTATTATAGTGTTCCCAATGTTAAAAGGATAAAGCCATTGTTTACAAATTTGGTAAAAAATAACCAAAAAATTTATATTTTGTTGTTTTCTTACTGTACCGAAAATGAACCGAACCGTGACCTCTAAACCGAGGTACGTACCGAACCAAAATTTTTGTGTACCGTTACACCCCTAATGTATACATACATATTTTTTAAATCGATAAAATGTTTTGACTTGATTAGGAATATTACAAATATCCCAATTCATTCTAAAAAAAAAAAATGTTGACCCCCCTACTTAAAGACCTACTGAAAGCCACTACTACCGACCACACAGTCTGATAGTTTATATATCAATGATGAAATCTTAACATTGCAACACATGCCAATACGGCCGGGTTAACTTATAAAACGGAAGTATTCGGACACTATTGAATCCAATACAAAAAGCTATGTTTTCATCTCAAAATTCCACAGTATTCTGGACATCTGTGTTGGTGAATCTTTTGTGGCTACAGCAACACAACCAGGAGGACTTTGACTTGGATAGCAGACGCGCTATCCGACGCTAGCCGCCGACCGCACGGATGATCGGGTGGAGTCCTTCGTCGCGTCGTCGATCGCTGGAACGCAGGTGAGCACGGGTGTTGATGAGCAGATGAGGGCTGGCTGGTGTAGGTGGATAGCTAATGTTTTTAGCATAGCTCTGTGAGGTCCCGTTGCGAAGTTAGCTTCAATGGCGTCGTTAGCAACAGCATTGTTAAGCTTCGCCAGGCTGGAAAGCATTAACCGTGTATTTACATGTCCATGGTTTAATAGTATTGTTGATCTTCTGTCTATCCTTCCAGTCAGGGGCTTATTTCTTTTGTTTCTATCTGCAGTTAAGCCTGATGCTATCACGTTAGCTCCGTAGCTAAAGTGTTTCGCCAATGTATTGTCGTGGAGATAAAAGTCACTGTGAATGTCCATTTCGCGTTCTCGGCTCTCATTTTCAAGAGGATATAGTATCCCAGGTGGTTTAAAATACAAATCCCTGATGCACAATAGAAAAAGGAGAAAGTGTGGAATCCAATGAGCCAGCTTGTACCTAAGTTACGGTCAGAGCGAAAAAAGATACGTCCCGCACTGCAATCTAGTCCTTCACTCTCACGTTCCTCATCCACGAATCTTTCATCTTGGCTCAAATTAATGGGGTAATCGTCGCTTTCTCGGTCTGAATCGCTCTCGCTGCTGGTGTAAACAATGGGGAAATGTGAGGAGCCTTTCAACCTGTGACGTCACGCTACTTCCGGTACAGGCAAGGCTTTTTTTTTATCAGCGACCAAAAGTTGCGACCTTTATCGTCGATGTTCTCTACTAAATCCTTTCAGAAAAAATATGGCAATATCGCGAAATGATCAAGTATGACACATAGAATGGATCTGCTATCCCCGTTTAAATAAAAACAATTCATTTCAGTAGGCCTTTAAAAGGGCAAGGTTTGAGAGCTAGGGACATTATAATGCTGTCCTAATTCTTCAAACGTGTCTTTATTCTCACGCTTTCTTTAGGAGAGGAACGCAGAACAACTTGTTGACATGAGTAACTCTACCATGTAGAGGCAAAGTTGGCAATGAGACATAAGGAGGCGTCTCCAAGAAGGTTCGGCCCGTCCCAAAGAAGATTTGACGGCTCGGTCCCCTGAAGAGTGCAGCCTCTGAATGGTGACAGAGTACTTGTGTGGAGCCACAGGTGGTTGTGGAGGCTGCTCACATAGCAACACACAGATATACTGTATGCACACACACTCATCTCCATATTGCTCCCCGACGGTCCTTTGATGCAGCAGCGGATAGGTCGCATGTGTAAAAAGTACATTAAGCTCTTGCTGGACGCGTCCTTCTCGCGCCATTCTCCTGCCGTCTCCTCGCAGACACAAAGGCAGATTAAAGCGGCGTCAATCTTATCGGCGTGGAGTGCCATTTTTAAACATATGTTAATCTGGCGGCGGCTAAAACTCATTCTCTCCTCGGCGCTTGTTTATCTCTTATCAAGCGCGCGGTAGGTGACGGGCGGCTTTGTGGCCGTACTAAGTGTCATTATTTGGATAATTGCGTCCATTGTTGCAGGTGATCTCGCCGTTTCAAACGCGGCGTTGTGGGTAAATAGGTGCCGGGGGGGCAAGCGTGTGGAGATATATTCAAAAAGGGGCGGAGGGATTTTGCGGCGGGGCTACATGGCGCGTTTCAATGCTTCTTCATCCCGAGAGCTTAACTTTCAATGCGGACGGTTTTATGTCCTACAAAAGCCTGGCAAAGGAACAATGCTGGGGTCAGAGGCCCTACACACACACACACACACACACACACACACACATACACATACACATACACATACACATACACATACACATACACACACACACACACACACACACACACACACACACACACACACACACACACACACACACACACACACACACACACACACACACACACACACACTGGTTATCATTTGGAATGGGGACCAAGTTTTTGATCATCACTTGTGGGGACCACCCTTTCTACAAGTTGTGGAGGCATTAAAAAAATGGTGTAAAATGGCCACTGCCCAGTTAGCTCATACACGTCTTGAAATCTCTGGATTGATGAAGTAATGTGCTGATCATTCCTACTGGGGACCCTGAGGAAAAAGAGTTAATATGGTTCATGGGGACCAAATTTAAATACGTTTGCATAATTCACACAAATTTGTACGTGACTACTGAGGACCATTAAAAAAAAAAAAAAGTTCAAATGAAATATGACATGATCCTCAGAATACAGCACTACAGCTGTCCTCTTATAGGAAGTTTCACCACTTAAATGTTAAAGCAAATCCTGCATCTTCTGTGACATTACTGAAAACTGCTATTTAGCAGTAATGAAGTTGTCTGCAACTCCAACTACCATATATAGAAGGATGGAACGTTCTGAATGTGAATCATACTTTGAGGTAATAATGTTTTATAATCATGCTGTATGAAAATGTCCTCCTAAGGAACACTAAACCAGATTTTGTTTTTGGAAAAATACAAACCCTGTTTCCATATGAGTTGGGAAATTGTGTTAGATGTAAATATAAACGGAATACAATGATTTGCAAATCTTTTTCAACCCATATTCTATTGAATGCACTACAAAGACAACATATTTGATGTTCAAACTCAAACTTTTTTTTTTTTTTTGCAAATAATAATTACCTTAGAATTTCATGGCTGCAACACGTGCCAAAGTAGTTGGGAAAGGGCATGTTCACCACTGTGTTACATGGCCTTTCCTTTTAACAACACTCAGTAAACGTTTGGGAACTGAGGAGACACATTTTTGAAGCTTCTCAGGTGGAATTCTTTCCCATTCTTGCTTGATGTACAGCTTAAGTTGTTCAACAGTCCGGGGGTCTCCCTTGTGCTATTTTAGGCTTCATAATGCGCCACACATTTTCAATGGGGGACAGGTCTGGACTACAGGCAGGCCAGTCTAGTACCCGCACTCTTTTACTATGAAGCCACGTTGATGTAACACGTGGCTTGGCATTGTCTTGCTGAAATAAGCAGGGGCGTCCATGGTAACGTTGCTTGGATGGCAACATGTTGCTCCAAAACCTGTATGTACCTTTCAGCATTAATGGTGCCTTCACAGATGTGTAAGTTACCCATGTCTTGGGCACTAATACACCCCCATACCATCACAGATGCTGGCTTTTCAACTCTGCGCCTATAACAATCCGGATGGTTCTTTTCCTCTTTGGTCCGGAGGACACGACGTCCACAGTTTCCAAAAACAATTTGAAATGTGGACTCGTCAGACCACAGAACACTTTTCCACTTTGTATCAGTCCATCTTAGATGAGCTCAGGCCCAGCGAAGCCGACGGCGTTTCTGGGTGTTGTTGATAAACGGTTTTCGCCTTGCATAGGAGAGTTTAACTTGCACTTACAGATGTAGCGACCAACTGTAGTTACTGACAGTGGGTTTCTGAAGTGTTCCTGAGCCCATGTGGTGACATCCTTTACAAACTGATGTCGCTTGTTGATGCAGTACAGCCTGAGGGATCGAAAGTCACGGGCTTAGCTGCTTACGTGCAGTGATTTCTCCAGATTCTCTGAACCTTTTGATGATATTACGGACCGTAGATGGTGAAATCCCTAAATTCCTTGCAATAGCTGGTTGAGAAAGGTTTTTCTTAAAGGCCTACTGAAATGAAATTTTGTTATTTAAACGGGGATAGCAGATCTATTCTATGTGTCATACTTGATCATTTCGCGATATTGCCATATTTTTGCTGAAAGGATTTAGTATAGAACAACGACGATAAAGATTGCAACTTTTGGTATCTGATAAAAAAAAGGCTTGCACCTACCGGAAGTAGCGTGACGTAGTCAGTTGAACATATACGCAAAGTTCCCTATTGTTTACAATGATGGCCGCATGAAGTGAGAGAGATTCGGACCGAGAAAGCGACAATTTCCCCATTAATTTGAGCGAGGATGAAAGATTTGTGGATGAGTAAAGTGCAAGTGAAGGACTAGTGGGGAGTTGAAGCTATTCAGATAGGGAAGATGCTGTGAGAGCCGGGGGTGACCTGATATTCAGCTGGGAATGACTACAACAGTAAATAAACACAAGACATATATATACTCTATTAGCCACAACACAACCAGGCCTATATTTAATATGCCACAAATTAATCCTGCATAAAAACACCTGCGTGTTTGTTATGTCAGCTCCTAGCTCCTATGCTAGCTCCTAGCTCCTAGCTCCATATAAGCCGCCAATCCAATTGAAACACCTGCACAACACACACAATCACTCAGCCCAAAAGACCGTTCATCTAACCCAAGGTTCATAAAGCTTATATATTTAAACAAAGTAACGTACGTGACGCGCACGTACTGGCAAGCGATCAAATGTTTGGAAGCGCAGCTGCTACTCACGGTACCTGATATTTAGCTGGGAATGACTACAACAGTAAATAAACACAAGACATATATATACTCTATTAGCCACAACACAACCAGGCTTATATTTAATATGCCACAAATTAATCCTGCATAAAAACACCTAGGTGTTTATGCTAACTCCTAGCTCCTCTGCTAGCTCCTAGCTCCATAGAACACGCCAATACAATTCAAACACCTGATCAACACACACAATCACTCAGCCCAAAAGACCGTTCACCTAACCCAAGGTTCATAAAGCTTATATATTTAAACAAAGTTACGTACGTAACGCGCACGTACGTGCAAGCGATCAAATGTTTGGAAGCCAAAGCTGCCTACTCACGGTAGCACGTCTGCGTCTTTGTCATCCAAATCAAAGTAATCCTGGTAAGAGTCTGTGTTGTCCCAGTTCTCTACAGGCGTCTGTGTATCGAAGTCAAAAGTCCTCCTGGTTAGAGTCTCTGTTATCCGAGTTCTTCGATCTTGACTGCATCTTTCGGGAATGTAAACAATGAAACACCGGCTGTGTTGTGTTGCTGCTGACTTCCTTCGCAAAATACGTCCGCTTTGCACCGAGAACTTTCTTCTTTGCTTGCTCAGCTTCTTTCTCCATAATGCAATGAACATAATTGCAACAGATTCACCAACACAGATGTCCAGAATACATCCAGAATGAGATGAAAACAGCTATTTCGTATTGGCTTCAATGTGGAAGGCATACCTCTGTTCCCCGGGCTACGTCACGCGCATACGTCATCCTCAGAGGCGTTTCGAACCGGAAGTTCCCCAGGACATTTAAAATTGCACTTTATAAGTTAACCCGGCCGTATTGGCATGTGTTGCAATGTTAAGATTTCATCATTGATATATAAACTATCAGACTGCGTGGTCGGTAGTAGTGGCTTTCAGTAGGTCTTTAAACTGTTCAACAATTTGCTCACGCATTTGTTGACAAAGTGGTGACCCTCGCCCCATCCTTGTTTGTGAATGACTGAGCATTTCATGGAATCTACTTTTATACACAATCGTGGCACCCACCTGTTCCCAATTTGCCTGTTCACCTGTGGGATGTTCCAAATAAGTGTTTGATGAGCATTCCTCAACTTTATCAGTATTTATTGCCACCTTTCCCAACTTCTTTGTCACGTGTTGCTGGCAATAAATTCTAAAGTTAATGATTATTTGCAACAAAAAAAAAGTTTATCAGAGTGAACATCAAATATGTTGTCTTTGTAGCATATTCAACTGAATATGGGTTGGAAATGATTTGCAAATCATTGTATTCCGTTTATATTTACATCTAACACAATTTCCCAACTCATATGGAAACGGGGTTTGTATATATACACTAGCGTTCAAAAGTTTGGGGTCACATTGAAATGTCCTTATTTTTGAAGGAAAAGCACTGTACTTTTCAATGAAGATAACTTAAAACTAGTCTTAACTTTAAAGAAATACACTCTATACATTGCTAATGTGGTAAATGACTATTCTAGCTGCAAATGTCTGGTTTTTGGTGCAATATCTACATAGGTGTATAGAGGCCCATTTCCAGCAACTATCACTCCAGTGTTCTAATGGTACAATGTGTTTGCTCATTGGCTCAGAAGGCTAATTGATGATTAGAAAACCCTTGTGCAATCATGTTCACACATCTGAAAACACTTTAGCTCGTTACAGAAGCTACAAAACTGACCTTCCTTTGAGCAGATTGAGTTTCTGGAGCATCACATTTGTGGGGTCAATTAAACGCTCAAAATGGCCAGAAAAAGAGAACTTTCATCTGAAACTCCACAGTCTATTCTTGTTCTTAGAAATGAAGGCTATTCCACAAAATTGTTTGGGTGACCCCAAACTTTTGAACGGTAGTGTAAATATATAGTTACTATAAATGCAGTAAGCTTTTGGCCCTCGACCAAATTTTTTTAGCCCGAATACGGCCGCCAAGTGAAAAAGTTTGGACACCCCTGCTCTGCAATAAGTCTAAAAGTCTCCCTTTACTTTGACGCAGAGAAAAACTTGATTTATTTCTGTCTTCCCAGCTCAATAGAGTTTAATGAGAAGGTCACTGGCCTCTTTAAAGACAATGGAGGACATTAAGAGAATCCGCATCCGGCACTAAAACCCACAAATATAAGTCCTGCATGACAAAGACCTCACCGTTATTCGACATGTTGCATGTCGGCGGCCGGCGAGCGTTGCCCGTGTGAAGGACAGTCCTCCCGGTGGTGCAAGCATAACAAGTTCATTAGTCGAGAGGGGGCGTCGCAGGAATTCAAATTCCCCCCCGACCCGGGCCGGGCCTCCGATTGGCTGGCGGCGGCGGCGCGGCAAGACTCATTAGAGCCCAGCAGTAATTAAGAGTTGTTAGAAAGCGAATTCTCCAACCGCAGATTAGAAAATTAAACTATTTACTGATTACATATTAATAGAAGACAACAATGGTGCTTGCCATAAGCTTGGAAGGCAACCAAGGAATAAATCTGTGTACTTAATTACCATAAACAATGGGGGCATAGAAATGGAGTTTTATGCACACTCCCTCCTGTAATGTGTCTGATATCAGAAGACACTTGACAATTCTTGTTCAATTATCTCTATTATTTAATGTGCTGTGAACTGCCTCCGAGTAAATAAATTAACCACCCCAATTACTTTGGATTCATCTGGGGAGGACCGCGGAATAGAAAGCGCCGCAGAAAAGTGCTGCATTGTGGCCCCAAGCCCTGGGGCGGGCGGGGGAGGCGGAGAGAGAGGGAGAGTCGGGATGAGAGGGTGAAGGGAGGAGCGGCTGTGGATCAATATGGGAGAACTTGGCTTGGAGGACTGCAAGGCCGCGGGTTGGAAAACTCATGCGGACCCTAGCAGGAAGGTGGTACGGCTTCATGGCGCAGAGGACCAACCCTGACTCTATTTTAGCCAACCAGAGGCATGAATATTTTTTGTGTAATTCATACTACTATATTTATTATTTTATTTGTAATGTCTCTGTTGTTGCATCACACTATATGCTTATTTTGATTGCACTTTTTGTATTTTAACTACCGTATTTTTCGGACTATAAGTCGCTCCGGAGTATAAGTCGCACCGGCCGAAAATGCACAATAAAGAAGGAAAAAAAGATATATAAGTCGCATTTTTGGGGGAAATTTATTTGATAAAAGCCAACACCAAGAATAGACATTTGAAAGGCAATTTAAAATAAATAAAGAATAGTGAACAACAGGCTGAATAAGTGTACGTTATATGAGGCATAAATAACCAACTGAGAAGGTGCCTGGTATGTTAACGTAACATATTATGGTAAGAGTCATTCAAATAACTATAACATATAGAACAGGGGTGCGCACACTTTTTCTGCAGGCGAGCTACTTTTCAATTGATCAAGTCGCGGGGATCTACCTCATTCATATATATAATTTATATTTACTTATTTATGAAATATATGTTTTTGTTAACAAGTTAAAGGTAATTAATGATAAAGCAAGCATGTTTAACACATATAGTTAATATTGTTAATAAATTAACGGTGTTTAATGATAATGCAAGAATGTTTAATACATATAGTTAATACTGTTAACAAGTTAAAGGTGTTTACAGATAATGCAAGCATGTTTAACACATATAGTTAATATTGTTAACAAGTTAAAGGCGTTTAAAGATAATGCAAGCATGTTTAACACATAGTTAATATTGTTAACAAGTTAAAGGTGTTTAAAGATAATGCAAGCATGTTTAACACATATAGTTAATATTGTTAACAAGTTAAAGGTGTTTAAAGATAATACAAGCATGTTTAACACATATAGTTAATATTGTTAACAAGCTAAAGGCGTTTAAAGATAATACAAGCATGTTTAACACATATAGTTAATATTGTTAACAAGTTAAAGGTGTTTAAAGATAATGCAAGCATGTTTAACACATATAGTTAATATTGTTAACAAGTTAAAGGTGTTTAAAGATAATGCAAGCATGTTTAACACATATAGTTAATATTGTTAACAAGTTAAAGGCGTTTAAAGATAATACAAGCATGTTTAACACATATAGTTAATATTGTTAACAAGTTAAAGGTGTTTAAAGATAATGCAAGCATGTTTAACACATATAGTTAATATTGTTAACAAGTTAAAGGCGTTTAAAGATAATACAAGCATGTTTAACACATATAGTTAATATTGTTAACAAGTTAAAGGTGTTTAAAGATAATACAAGCATGTTTAACACATATAGTTAATATTGTTAACAAGTTAAAGGTGTTTAAAGATAATACAAGCATGTTTAACACATATAGTTAATATTGTTAACAAGTTAAAGGTGTTTAAAGATAATGCAAGCATGTTTAACACATATAGTTAATATTGTTAACAAGTTAAAGGTGTTTAAAGATAATGCAAGCATGTTTAACACATATAGTTAATATTGTTAACAAGTTAAAGGCGTTTAAAGATAATGCAAGCATGTTTAACACATATAGTTAATATTGTTAACAAGTTAAAGGTGTTTAAAGATAATGCAAGCATGTTTAACACATATAGTTAATATTGTTAACAAGTTAAAGGTGTTTAAAGATAATACAAGCATGTTTAATACATATAGTTAATATTGTTAACAAGTTAAAGGTGTTTACAGATAATGCAAGCATGTTTAACACATATAGTTAATATTGTTAACAAGCTAAAGGTGTTTAAAGATAATACAAGCATGTTTAACACATATAGTTAATATTGTTAACAAGTTAAAGGTGTTTAAAGATAACGCAAGCATGTTTAACACATATAGTTAATATTGTTAACAAGTTAAAGGCGTTTAAAGATAATGCAAGCATGTTTAACACATATAGTTAATATTGTTAACAAGTTAAAGGCGTTTAAAGATAATACAAGCATATTTAACACATATAGTTGATATTGTTAACAAGTTAAAGGTGTTTAAAGATAATGCAAGCATGTTTAACACATATAGTTAATATTGTTAACAAGTTAAAGGCGTTTAAAGATAATACAAGCATGTTTAACACATATAGTTAATATTGTTAACAAGTTAAAGGTGTTTAAAGATAATGCAAGCATGTTTAACACATATAGTTAATATTGTTAACAAGTTAAAGGCGTTTAAAGATAATGCAAGCATGCTTAACACATATAGTTAATATTGTTAACAAGTTAAAGGTGTTTAAAGATAATACAAGCATGTTTAATACATATAGTTAATATTGTTAACAAGTTAAAGGTGTTTAAAGATAATACAAGCATGTTTAACACATATAGATTCCTTTCTTTCATAAGGACAAGAATATAAGTTGGTGTATTACCTGATTCTGATTCAGTAGTGCTGATAACGTCCGCATTTTCAAATGGAAGAGAAAAAAAGTCCTCCTTTCTGTCCAATACCACATGAAAGTGGTTGGTTTTTGGCATCTTATTTGTCCAGCTTCCGTACTCCTTTGTATACACTTAACAAGAAATACATAGGCGGAGAAACTCCGTAGATTGCTAGCTTGTGCACACCAGCTTTCTGAGACTCTTATTTTGTTAGCGCAGGAAGCAGAGCTTTTATTGTGAAGACAGGAACTGTGCAGTCGGTCTTTGGAGTTTTGACGGCAGGTACGCGCCAGAGTCTGTTGAAATAAAAAGTGTTTCTCGCCTTCCTGTCGGTCATTTTTTTCCTAGTAATGAGCTGGCAGCAGCTAGCGTCATCTCAGAAGACCCTGGGGTGCCGTGAATGTCAATCAAGTGACGAAAGTGACGTCATAGTGAAGATTTATGATCGCTCATTTTTAGGACTATTTTTTGAATGCCTGGCTGGGGATCGACTGACACACCCTCCGCCATCGACCGGTAGATCGCGATCGACTTAATGAGCACCCCTGATATAGAACATGCTATACGTTTACCAAACAATCTGTCACTCCCAAACGCTAAATCCCATGAAATCTTCCTCCCCGGTGTCACCTCTGGTATGTCCTTTCTTTCTGCTGCTCGATTGCCGTTCTCTGCTGCATATTTCACTACTTCCAGCTTGTCATCTGCAGTATATGATTTCCTTTTCGCTGCCATTTTTGTTCATTCCTATTCAGTTTGTATAAGTTACCGCCAATGTTGAAATGATCCATTTTTATAGCTACGGACGTAGTAGCAGGTAGCATCCCATGACCCACAATGCACTTCTGCCATGACCCGCCCCCGCCTAATTTCTATTGGTTGACGTGTGTGTGTGACGATTGCTGACATTTGCTTCGTCTCTTCCGTGAATGAGCTAAATAATATTATTTGATATTTTACGGTAATGTGTTAATAATTTCACACATAAGTCGCTCCTGAGTATAAGTCGCACCCCCGGCCAAACTATGAAAAAAAACTGTGATTTATAATCCGAAAAATACGGTATGTGAAGAGCCATACAAATAAAATTAATGAATCAAACATGAAACCCAAGCCTAAAATTAAAGATGTCCGATAAAGGCTTTTTTGCCGATATCCGATATTCCGATATTGTCCAACTTTTAATTACAGATTCCGATATCAACCGATACTGATATATACCGTCGTGGAATTAACACATTATTATGCCTAATTTTGTTGTGATGCCCCGCTGGATGCATTAAACAATGTAACAAGGTTTTCCAAAATAAATCAACTCAAGTTATGGAAATAAAATGCCAACATGGCACTGCCATATTTATTATTGAAGTCACAAAGTGCATTATTTTTTTTTAACATGCCTCAAAACAGCAGCTTGGAATTTGAGACATGCTCTCCCTGAGAGAGCATGAGGAGGTTGAGGTGGGCGGGGTTGGGGGGGGTTACGGGGTAGGTGGTAGCGGGGGGTGTATATTGTAGCGTCCCGGAAGAGTTAGTGCTGCAAGGGGTTCTGGGTATTTGTTCTGTTGTGTTTATGTTGTGTTACGGTGCGGATGTTCTCCCGAAATGTGTTTGTCATTCTTGTTTGGTGTGGGTTCACAGTGTGGCGCATATTTGTAACAGTGTTAAAGTTGTTTATACCGTCACCCTCAGTGTGACCTGTATGGCTGTTGACCAAGTATGCCTTGCATTCACTTGTGTGTGTGTGAAATTAATTTTTTGTGGCTCCAGGCAGATTTTTTTTTTGTATTGTTGGTCCAATATGGCTCTTTCAACATTTTGGGTTGCCGACCCCTGACGGATAAGCAGGTTCGAGTGTATTGATGATGCGAAGAGTAATAAAAGTGCAGATGCTGGTATAAAAATAAAAATAAATCTTCAACCTGGGTGCTCCCAAGTGACTCCAGTCCGACATTTGCTGCGTTATCCTCCACCGTAGCGAGGAGCAAGGTGACCTCGGCGGCTGAGGTGATAAAGGTGACTTCAGTGACCACCTGTCAACGCGCGGACGCCTGCGGACGTTGGACTGAGGGCACAATCCATAAGCCCGCGGATGAGTTTGTGCAGGGATAATCGTTGCCGGGTGAGATGTGGAAAGCGAAGAGCAATTTTATGGAAGGTTTCATATTTCGGAGAGAAAGGGTTTCTTTTATTCCCTACATTTGTTGTCTGTTTGGCATGTTGCGTCCAGCACATTTTCTCATTCCCGCTCGCCACTGATGCTACGAGGACAAGGCAAGCGAGGTGAATTCCTCCCCCTGATATCCTTTTCCTTATTTCGTCCTTCCCTGTTGTCCCTCCCTGATATTCCCCACAAGGGGGCTGAAAGTGGAGGCGTATATATCTTTATATATATACAAAAAAAGAAAGAAAAAAAGTGAGAAATCTTTACGGTTGAAGGTGTTTGAGAGTAAATAACCTGGCGTCTTGCCAGCGAGCGGCTGCTTTATCAGCGGGCGGAGGAAGAGGAGGGGGAGGGGGGTTCTTCACGCCGACACAATGGCGGGCGCTCCGACAGGGGGAAGAGGGCACGGAGGCAGGGAGGGAGGCGGAGAAGAGTAAAGCCACACACAACAAACGCGGGAGAAGATAGTCGTGATACGGGCAGCCAAATGGGATGGGGAAGGTGAGCTTAAATGCCGCCACCCCGAATTCCCTCTCTGAAAAACGCCCTCTTTACTTCCTTATGTTGCTTCGTTGGGGATGCTGTCCACCATCTTGGTGCTGATGTCACATGACACACATTCTAGTAACAAGTTCAGACTAAAAACAACTGATTCTCTTTTTTTTACTACAACATACCGTAAATTCCGGACTGTGAGTCGCTACTTCTTCCTCCACTTTGGACCATACTTGCCAACCTTGAGACCTCCGAATTCCCAGGGAGGTGAGGGGAGCAGTGAGCAGCAGCAGTGGCCGCGCCCGGGAATAATTTTCGGTGATTTAACCCCTAATTCCATCCTAAGTGTATTCTAAAATGCAAGCATTCTAAAATGCGAGCATTCGATCAAGATATAGTCAAGTAACAAGATGTATGACTGCAAAAGGAGCTATAAAAACTAGCATGCTAACAGTAACATATGTGAAATAACAAAATATTTGACTCTGAGGTGTACACTTGCAAAATTTTCTAAAAAGCTATTTCTAATTTTTTATTAATTTTTATTAATGTTTTTAATGATAATATCAATGAGGGTTTTTTTTTAATCACTGCTATTCTGAAATAATTACTAATATTGATGCTGTTGTCGATAATGTTCATTTTTGTTTCACTACATTTGTATTGTTCCGTGACATCTTTGTGTGTCCTCAATTGCTCTGTTTGTTGTTATTCTTAACGTTGCTGGGACGGGTTTGGTTTTGGAATTGGATTGCATTATTGTGGTATTGTTGTGTATTGTTTTGTTGATTGATTAATAAAAAAATAAAAAACAAAAAATAAATAAATAAAAAATAAATAAATTAATAAATAAAAAGCTAGCATTCCAAAAAGATAATCAAATAAAACATGACTCCTTGGTGTACACCTGCAAAAGGAGCAAAAAATCAACATGCCAACTATTAGCATGCTAACAGTATCCTAAGTGAAATAACAAAATATTTGACTTTGAGATGTATGGCTGCAAAATCTTCTAAAATGCGAGCATTCGATTAAGATATAGTCAAGGAACAAACTGTATGACTCCTTTGTTTTCACCTGCAAAAGGAGCTACAAAAACTAGCATGCTAACAGTAACATACATGAATAGGGATGATACTCGAAACCAGTTTTCGCGGTTGTTCGATAAGAAAAGAACCGAGTTCTCGGACTCAAATCCCTTTTTGAGAACCGGTACCCGTTATCGAGACCACTATAGTAAAGAAAAAGAGTTGGTTCTTTATTCGAATCCCTCGGAACGAATTCCGCCCCGACCAGAAATGCTCCGTGAGACATCGCAAGAAATGACGTCACGTAGCGCAGTCATTAGGAGCAGATAGCGAAAGCAGGAAAAAAATGGACGGGAAAAAGCGCTCCAAGGTGTAATAAAGTTCCAAACAAAAGGTATAATGCAATGAATAACTTTACTGAGAGATTTGAGCAGGGTACAAACACATGACGAACACTTTTACGACCAACCGGAAACATAGCAACCAGGCTAGCAACGCACCTCCTTTACGGCAGCTGTCGCAACGTTCTTAAAACAACCGCAGCACATACATATATGACATCTCCCTTTTTTAACTTTTGTTTTTCTTTCCTTGTAAACGTTACAAAATCACACTGTATATGTGTTGTCTGTCTAATTATAAATAATGCAGACGAGGTGTGTTGGCTGAGTTCTTGACGTTTACTTTCACAGCGTGCTCATAACCTCATTCTTAGCTGCCGGGTGACGATATCCAACAACACTTTTTGGGGCTACCGCGCATGCTCGTCACTCCCGCTGCATGCTGGGTAGTGTAGTTGTTATATTCCCTAGCTCATAACATCTTTCCCCCTATAAACAAATAATGTTAACTCAATAAAGTGTATTTCTTTTTTTAGCTTTAACTTTTCATTTTTTAGCATTGTAACCACATTTGCAAACAACTTTTCTCTTCATAGAAGTTTCTTTCAATAAAGAAATAAAGTGCAAAAATGTCAAAGCATCATAACAAACAGTTATGTCAAATAGCAGCAGAAGTGCACTTTTTGGAGAGCTGTATTATTTCCAGTTTTGTGCCCAAAGGACTGATTTTATTCAACACTATATTATTATTTATACACCTATAGTGATCACAGAGACAGGTTGTTTTTGTGTTACTGTATATATTTGTTTTTCTGAAAAATCCCACTTAATATACTTTGGGTAACAACAGTCAATATTTATTTATTTTATTTTATTTTTTTAGGGGGGTAACAGTCAATATTTATTTATTAGATTAAATTGTTTTCTTATATAACAAAAGTGAGCTTTTGTTAAACCAATTATTGTGTGGTTTTTTTCATATACAACAACCTATCTGGACTCCATAAGAGAATCGATAAGGAATCGGTTCGATAAGAGGATTCGATAATAGGCTCGAACTCGATAATTTCTTATCAAACATCATCCCTATACATGAGATAACAAAATATTTGACTCTGAGGTGTACATCTGCAAAATTTTCTAAAACGCTAGCATTCCAAAAAGATAATCAAATAAAACATATGACTCCTTGGTGTACACCTGCAAAAGGAGCAAAAAAACCTAACATGCTAACATTAGCATGCTAAGGGGGATATATATTTTCAAGTATTTCTTCTATATATATATATATATATATATATATATATATATATATATATATATATATATATATATATATATATATATATACACTACCGTTCAAAAGTTTGGGGTCACATTGAAATGTCCTTATTTTTGAAGGAAAAGCACTGTACTTTTCAATGAAGATAACTTTAAATTAGTCTTAACTTTAAATAAATACACTCTATACATTGCTAATGTGGTAAATGACTATTCTAGCTGCAAATGTCTGGTTTTTGGTGCAATATCTACATAGGTGTATAGAGGCCCATTTCCAGCAACTATCACTCCAGTGTTCTAATGGTACAATGTGTTTGCTCATTGGCTCAGAAGGCTAATTGATGATTAGAAAACCCTTGTGCAATCATGGTCACACATCTGAAAACAGTTTAGCTCGTTACAGAAGCTACAAAACTGACCTTCCTTTGAGCAGATTGAGTTTCTGGAGCATCACATTTGTGGGGTCAATTAAACGCTCAAAATGGCCAGAAAAAGAGAACTTTCATCTGAAACTCGACAGTCTATTCTTGTTCTTAGAAATGAAGGCTATTCCACAAAATTGTTTGGGTGAACCCAAACTTTTGAACGGTAGTGTATATATATATATATATATAAATAATTAGTTCATGAATGAGTATATCCGTTCGGCCACCGTGTTCAATGGAGAAGTGTGATGTACAAAATGTGCAGGCAGCATACCCCTTCCCCTTCAAGCTGTCCTGGATGAACTGAAATTATTTTTTTCCAATCATTTTGGAACTTGCAAGCGTACTTCTTCTTCTTACTCGTCGTCTTCATGTCTCTTCTTTGTTCTTCTGCTTCGTCTCTGTTATGTTTTTGGACATTACTACTTGCCGTAGTTTTGAAGCAATGCATGATGGGAATCCGGATGTTGTGTGTCAGTGTATTAAAGTGCCGGCTGGAATGAACACACGCTGAGAAATAGCTCCGTGCCTGCCTACTTTATGGGTTATAGATAAAACTATGGATAACGGACACATATATAATAGTCTCCTTTTCAGGTGAGAGAGGATGCTAAAGGCAGTGCCTTTAAGGCACGCCCCCAATATTGTTGTCCGGGTGGAAATCGGGAGAAATTCAGGAGAATGGTTGCCCCGGGAGATTTTCGGGAGGGGCACTGAAATTCGGGAAAATCGGGAGGGTTGGCAAGTATGCTTTGTACCCTGCGGCTTATAAAACGGTGCGGCTAATTTATGGATTTTTCTTCGCTGATGGCCAAAAAAACAAACAAAACAAAAAAACAAAGACACTGAAAAGGTGTTTTATTGTGTGGGCTTCGGCACCATCTTTTGGACGAGTTTGCTCACTGCCGGGTGAAAATGTACTTCCTGTTTCTGATTTAAACCGGAAGTTTGCCTCTTTCTTTTCTTTGCGCCTGTCCTCCAAATCTAAACATCAGACATGGAAATGATCAGCTGGACTCTCGACTCAATTGACAAAATCTTTTCGACGAGGAAAAGAGGTTCTGGGGAGCCTGGCTGCCCTGATGGAACCATTGCTGCGGGGTACGTGAGTGATTCCTGGGATAAATGGAGAATCATGTGCCTCTCAGTCCTTTCCATCGAGGACGTGGAAGACATCTACCTATTTGGAACCGTGATCGCGGGGCACCTGCTGATTGGGCTGGGCATTGCTCTGGCGTATCGTCAAATTCGTAAGACGATGGCAGCCACTCAAGGGGCCCAAAGGCTGTTCGTCGCAATGGAAGGTTTGGGCCGGGCTGTGGGATCACAGACTGGGGCGATTTCTGAACTGAATTGCAAAATGGATCACATCATGGAAAAGCTGGTTGAAAGGGAAAAATGGCATATGAGGGCCAGCATGGACGAATAGAACAGACAAGCCATTGTAATGTCTGCTCGCGGGAAAAGAAAAATCCTATTCTACGATTTGACTCCCTCGAATGGCCTTGACGCTGCAACGACAGGAGCAGGCTGTTCTGAAAACATCCCCGAGGACACCTCAATGATGGACGCTTTTGACCTCCCTCCCTCCTCAACGACACCTGGAGTCAAACTTTTGCTTGCATGCAGAACGGCCCCAGGCCTATGGACACTACATCAACACACCCAAGACAATGGGCACATACAAAATTAGGTGCAGAATATTGCCTTTACCAAATAAGGTGCAGAATGTTGCCTTTACAAAATAAGGTGCAGAATGTTGCATTTACAAAATAAGGTGCAAAATGTCTGCATTTACAAAATAGGGTACAGAATGTTGCATTTACCAAATAAGCTGCAGAATGTTGCCTTTACAGAATAAGGTGCAGAATATTGCCTTTACCAAATAAGGTTCAAAATATTGCTTTTACCAAATAAGGTGCGGAATATTGCTTTTACAAAATAAGGTTCAAAATATTGCCTTTACCAAATAAGGTGCAGAATATTGCCTTTACAAAATAGGGTGCAGAATGTTGCATTTACAAAATTAGGTGCAGAATATTGCCATTACAAAATAAGGTGCAGAATATTGCCATTACAAAATAAGGTGCAGAATATTGCCTTTACAAAATAAGGTGCAGAATGTTGCCATTACAAAATAAGGTGCAGAATATTGCCTTTACAAAATAAGGTGCAGAATGTTGCATATACAAAATAGGGTGCAGAATGTTGCATTTACAAAATAAGGTGCAGAATGTTGCCTTTACAAAATAAGGTGCAGAATGTTTCATATACAAAATAGGGTGCAGAATGTTGCATATACAAAATAAGGTGCAGAATGTTGCCTTACAAAATAAGATGCAGAATGTTGCCTTTACAAAATAAGGTGCAGAATGTTGCATTTACAAAATAGGGTGCAGAATGTTGCATTTACAAAATAAGGTGCAGAATGTTGCCTTACAAAATAAGATGCAGAATGTTGCCTTTACAAAATAAGGTGCAGAATGTTGCATATACAAAATAAGGTGCAGAGTATTGCCTTTACAAAATAAGATGCAGAATGTTGCCTTACGAAATAGGGTGCAGAATGTTGCCTTTACTAAATAAGGTGCAGAATGTTGCCTTTATAAAATAAGGTGCAGAATATTGTCTTTACCAAATAAGGTGCAGAATATTGCCTTTACCAAATAAGGTGCAGAATGTCTGCATTTATAAAATAGGGTGCAGAATGTTGCATTTACCAAATAAAGTGCAGAATGTTGCCTTTACACAATAAGGTGCAGAATGCTGCCTTTACCAAATAAGCTGCAGAATATTGCCGTTACCAAATAAGGTGCAGAATATTGCCTTTACAAAAAAAAGGTGCAGAATGTTGCCTTCACAAAATAAGGTGCAGAATGTCTGCATTTACAAAATAAGGTGCAAAATGTTGCCTTTAAAAAAATAAGGCGCAGAATGTTGCCTTTACAAAATAAGGTGCAGAATGTTGCCTTTACAAAATAAGGTGCAGAATGTTGCCTTTCCAAAACAAGGTGCAGAATGTTGCATAAACAAAATAAGGTGCAGAATGTTTGCATTTACAAAAAAGTGCAGATATAAATGGAGATAAAACAGGAGCTGTGTGTGAAATGGCCGTCAAGGGAGAAGCTTCAGTACGTTATTATCCAATTCCACTCACGCGGTGTCATGTCTTCTCAACAAGGCATCACCCTCGGCCCAATCTCAGTCGTCTCCGCGCGCACTTTGCACGCGTGGGTTTGTCAGCTGTGTCAACGCTCGCGTCACCTTTTTTTTTTTTTTTTTTTTTTGTACATTCCCCCCAAAACACACCCCGCGTTTACTTTTTGCCCGCCTTTGACTCACCCCCGTCCTTCCTTACGCGGCATATCAAGCGAGGCCAGATATGTACTCGGGGAGTGTGTGTGTGTGTGTGTGTGTGTGTGTGTGTGTGTGTGTGTGTGTGTGTGTGTCCGGACGTGCATGGCTGAGCGCACTGTTCAATAGTGCGCGGGCTGGCTGGCAAAAGCGAACTTTGGGCCGGGGCTGCGCTATCACGCCCAGTTATCGTTTCCCCCCATGAAGGGCTCCCTTATCACCCCAACCCAGAGAGGTCTCCCTTCTTCTCCCATCCCCTCACCCACTCCTCTCTCCCTCCCTTCACGCCCATTCTCCTCCCTTGCCCCCTCCTTTCATACCCACCCTGCGCAACCGTGAGGGCGGGGTGGGGGCGCCACGGGCTTCAAAGATTCTCTCCTGTTGACGCCTCACTCTCTCTCTCACTCTCTCTCTCTCTCCATGTGTGTGTGTGTGTGTGTGTGTACGCTCAATTTGCCAAAACAGTTTTTCCAGTGTAATTGGGCTTGGGGTACCTGTGTCCATGAGATAGCGCAGCCTCTTCTCCACGCGAGCCGCTCGGGCGTCTATGTGCCTCTGCTCGCTCTCCAGCGCAGACAGCTCCCCGACCACATACTGACTCGCGTCTTTGAACGCCTTCTGTCGGCCGCCAGGGAGGGAGGGAGGGAGAGAGAGAGAGAGAGAGAGAGAACACGGTTAGGTAGGAGGAGGAGAAGAAGGGTAGAGCGATACGGCATGAAAGAGAATGGAGGAACACAGACATGGATGGAAGCCAAAAACAAAGAAAGTAATTCTGTCCACTCATCAACAAGACAGCGGTTCTCAAACTTTTTCCCACCGAGTACCCGCCTCAGAAAACACTCGGCTCTCCAAGTACACCTCCTTAATGGCTAATAATTAGAGATGTCCGATAATGGCTTTTTTGCCGATATCCCGATATTGTCCAACTCTTAATTACCGATTCCGATATCAACCGATACCGATATATACAGTCGTGGAATTAACACATTTTTATGCCTAAATTTGTTGTGATGCCCCGCTGGATGCATTAAACAATGTAACAAGGTTTTCCAAAATAAATCAACTCAAGTTATGGAAAAAAAAAATGCCAACATGGCACTGCCATATTTATTATTGAAGTCACAAAGTGCATTATTTTTTTTTACACATGCCTCAAAACAGCAGCTTGGAATTTGGGACATGCTCTCCCTGAGAGAGCATGAGGAGTTTGAGGTGGGGGTGTAGCGGGGGGTGTATATTGTAGCGTCCCGGAAGAGTTAGTGCTGCAAGGGGTTCTGGGTATTTGCTCTGTTGTGTTTATGTTGTGTTACGCTGCGGATGTTCTCCCGAAAATGTGTTTGTCATTCTTGTTTGGTGTGGGTTCACAGTGTGGCGCATATTTGTAACAGTGTTAAAGTTGTTTATACGGCTACCCTCAGCGTGACCTGTATGGCTGTTGACCAAGTATGCCTTGCATTCACTTGTGTGTGTGTGAAAAGCCGTAGATATTATGTGATTGGGCCGGGACGCAAAGGCAGTGCCTTTAAGGTTTATTGGCGTTCTGTACTTCTCCCTACGTCCGTGTACACAGCTGCGTTTTAAAAAAGTAATGAATGTAACTTTTTTGAAATCAATACCGATAATTTTGAAACCGATACCGATAATTTCCGATATTACGTTTTAAAGCATTTATCGGCCGATAATATCGGCAGTCCGATATTATCGGACATCTCCATTTCTGGGTGTTGTTGATAAATGGCTTTCGCTTTGCATAGTAGAGTTTTAACTCGCACTTACAGATGTAGCGACAAACTCTAGTTACTGACAGTGGTTTTCTGAAGTGTGCCTGAGCCCATGTGGTGATATCCTTTACACACCGATGTCCCTTTTTGACGCAGTACCGCCTGAGGGATCGAAGGTCCGTAAAATCATCGCTTACGTGCAGTGATTTCTCCAGGTTCTCTGAACCTTTTGATGACATTAAGACATGGCGGCTAAAGTCCATCGGCAGTCGGCAGTGTTGTAGCTACTTCTAAATCACTAATCCGTGTTTCCATGGCAACAAACAAAATAAGTTTCTTACAAGTATCATCCCTGCAGGACGAGGAAAAGCTAAACATGCTTCACTACACAAAGTAGCTCACCGGCGTCATTAGCGGTTCCAAACGCCATTGATGGATCTATACCTGACATCAACTGTAATGATACCAAGTACAGGAGCATATCTTGTCGATATTACTATGATTACATTGACATTTTTTAGCATCACAAAATCTTCTTTCGTTTTTTTAACATTTATATTATGTTTATAAATTCAGGAAATATGTCCCTGGACACATGAATATGACCAATGTATGATCCTGTACCCACTTGGTATCGGATCGATACCTAAATTTGTGGTGTCATCCAAAACTAACGTAAAGTATCAAACAACAGAAGAATAAGTGATTATTACATTTTAACAGAAGTGTAGATAGAACATGTTCAAAGAGAAAGTAAGCAGATATTAACAGTAAATGAACAAGAAGATTAATAATTAATTTTTTACAGCTTGTCCCTCATAATTTTGACAAAATAATATAACGATAAATGACACAATATGTTGCTGCATATGTCAGCAGACAAATTAGGAGCCTTTGTTTGCTTACTTACTACTAAAAGACAAGTTGTCTTGTATGTTCACTATTTTATTTAAGGACAATCTTGCAATAAGAAACATATGTTTAATGTACCCTAAAATGTTTTTGTTAGGCAAAATTATTCTCTGCATTCGACCCATCCCCCTTGATTACCCCCTGGGAGGTGAGGGAGCAGTGAGCAGCAGCGATGGCCGCGCCCGGGAATAATTTTTGGTGATTCAACCCGCAATTCCAACCCTTGATGCTGAGTGTAATGGGTGCCATTTTTATGGTCTTTGGTATGACTCGGCCGGGGTTTGAACTCACAACCTACCGATCTCAGGGCGGACACTAACCACTAGGCCTCTGAGCAGGTTCTTGGTAGGGATGTAACGATAAACGGCAAACATGATAAACCGCAGTAAAACTTCCCACCGCTAGAAAAAAAAGGCTAAAGACACGTTTTTAATCAGGCTTTCCACTAATCATCTGTTTTTTGTTATTTCATTGTGTTGTTTTTTAATCATTAATATTTCTACTATTTTTTACTGAATGTTATGCTTTGATTAACTTATTAATGTAATATTTATATTATAATTATTTTTACATACATTTTATCATATGTTTTATACTATTTTTTAAATTAATTTGAGTTATTCTCCAGTTTTACCTCAAATCCTTGGTGCGATGCCATGTTTTTGCTTTATTATCATCAACAGTGCTGTGTCTCTCTCTCTCTTTGTGTGTGTGTGTGTGTGTGTGTGTGTGTGTGTGTGTGTGTGTGTTCTTGTATTTCTACCCTTCTTGAGACATCAACAAGGAAAAGTATCTTCCATATGAGGAGGTGTGAACATGTTAGAACATAAATCATGGTCCCAATACGGAAAACCATTGCATCTAATAGAGAATGTCTCATTTGGTGGTGAAATCTATCAAAACGAGGGTGGTCCCAAAAAGGAGGGATTTTTCAAATCGACTGTGTGTCGGTTTTAAAAGTGCTCCCCCTCTGGTCAACATTTTAAATAACAAGTGTGTGTAAAGATTTTAAGCACTCCCCCTCTGGCCACCATATATAATAAGTGTGTGTAAGAAATTGAAATGTGCCCCCTTTGGCCACAATTTATTAAAAAAATGTAATAAATATGTACATAAAGACATACTGTATTAACTTGAAGTAAATAATGAAGATTAAAAACCAATTCCAAACCAAAAATTCCAAAAAAAAGAAGAAATTAACTAAAAGCAGTCTTTTCCTCACAATGTGTCAACTTTTTTTCTCATAAAACTAGGAACAATTTCTCATATTCTTTATGATTCCATAATAGTGCAATATTTTCTCGTAAAATATTACTTTTTTATGTAAAATGATTACTTTTTAATGCAAAATGGTGACATTTGTCATATAAAATTCTGACTTTTATCACAATATTGCCATTTTTTTTGTTGTACTTGTAAAATAGTGCCTTTTTTGAGCAAAATGATGACTTTTGTCATAATTTTGCTAAATTAAATTCGGATTATTTTCATAATATTGGCAACATTTTTAAATTTTCTTATAAAATTGCGACTTTTGTTGAGTAAAATTATGACTCTGTTCATAAATTTGCCAACATTTTAAGCTGTTCTTGTAAAATTGTGACTGTTGAGTAAATTCCAACTTTTATCATAATATTGCACAAATGTTCAGTGTTTCTTGTAAAATTTTGACTGCCGTTGAGTAAAATTACGACTTTTATTATAATACTGCCAAAATTATAAGTTTTTCTTGTGAAATTGTGACCTTTTTCTTGTGAAATTCCAACTAATTTCCCACAAGTTTTTTATATTTGCATAGTATGTATATATTAATGCTGTAAATACAAATCTTTATATATTTTGAAAGGGTGGTCCTAAAGAGGTTGGCGTTATTTGGAGGTCTCAAGAAGGTAACATTCACAAGAGTGTGTGTGTGTGTGTGCTCTTGTATTTCTACCCTTCTTGAGACATCAACAAGGAAAAGTAGCTTCCATATGAGGAGGTGTGAACAAGTGATGACATAAATAATGGTCCCAATACGGAAAAGCATTGCATCTAATAGAGAATGTCTCATTTGCACCCCTGGTGGTGAAATCTATCAAAATGAGGGTGGTCCCAAAAAGGAAGGATTTTTCAAATCGACTGTGTGTCGGTTTTGAAAGTGCTCCCCCTCTGGTCAACATTTGAAATAACAAGTGTGTGTAAAAATTTGAAGTGCTCCTCCTCTGGCCAACAGATGTAATAACAAGTGTGTGTAAGAAATTAAAATGTGCCCCCTTTGGCCACAATTTATAAACAATTAAAATAATATGTATGTAGAAAAATACTAAGTAAATAATGAAGATTAAAAACCAATTCCAAAAAAATAAATAAATAAATAAATTAACTAAAAGCAGTCTTTTTCTCACAATGTGTCGACTTTTTGTCTTACAAAATTGGGAACAATTTCTCATATTCTTTCTGTTTCTGTAATAGGGCAATACTTTCTGGGAAAATTATTACTTTTTTAATGTAAAATTATTACTTTTTATGACATTTGTCATATAAAATTCTGACTTTTATCACAATATTGCCTTTTTTTGTTGTTCTTGTAAAATAGTGACAAAATTCAGATTACTATTAAAATATTGCCAAAATTTTAAAGTTTTTTTAAATAAAATTGTGACTTGTCGAGTAAAATTACGACTCTTTTCATAAATTTACCACAATTTTAAGCTTTTCTTTCTTGTAAAATTGTGACTGTTATTGAGCAAAATTCCAACTTTTATCATAATATTGCACAAATGTTCAGTTTTTCAAGTAAAATTGCGTTGAGTAAAATGCAGAGTTTTATTAAAATACAGCCAAAATTCTTAGTTTTTCTTGTGAAATTGTGACCTTTTTACTGTGAAATTCCAACTCATTTTTAACAACAAGCTTTTTTATATTTGCATAGTATGTATATATTATTAATGTTGTAAATACACTTCTTTATATGTGTGTGTGTGTGTGTGTGTGTGTGTGTGTGTGTGTGTGTGTGTGTGTGTGTGTGTGTGTGTGTGTGTGTGTGTGTGTGTGTGTGTGTGTGTGTGTGTGTTTTCTTTTCTCTTCTTCTATTTTTATTTTTTTGTTTTGTTTTGTTATGTACCGGTACATCTCTTTGGGTTTGCCACTTGCCTGTGCATGAAAAGTGCCATATAAAAAAAGTTAGATTGGATTTGAATGCTAAGAAGAATATGCACGAAAATGCATACAGCAAGAAGTTGTTCTCACAAATGAGATATGTTCATATTAAGTCTGTCATTGATTATTTTTTTAAATCAGATTAATCACATGATAATTTGCTTGCATTAATACAATTTGCTTAAGTGTCATACAGGAACATTTTTTATTGTTTTACTGAACTGAATGTCATTGATTTCATGGTATTCTTAAATGTAATTAAATGCATGTGAAGAGGCTACATGGGAAACAAATTGCTCAACAATTTAAATTTAAAGCAAAATTTTATAAATATCCAAATAAAGTAAATAAAACAATAAGCTGCTTAGCTTCTGGTTGGTTGTTGGTGTTGCCTGGTCGACAACAAACCGGTCAAGGTTTCCACTGATATTTATTTTGACCACTACTAGCAGCATGCTGTTTAACGTCACACAATCTTTCACCATGATAGGTGGTAGAAAAAAGGCGGCAGCAAACCACGCAGTACACTTTGTTTTACAATATACTGTATTTACCGGACTATAGAGCGCATCGGGATATAATCTGCACCCACTAAATTTTAGAAGAAAACATTTTTTTCCCATTTGATAGCCGCACTATAAGCCGCGGACATATACGTCGTGAAATGAGTTATTTACACAGACCCACTAGCTGCGGAAGCGAGCTCTCAAATCAGCTAAACAGACTCAACGTTTTGGTGAATTTACTGAGAAATTTGTGAAATTGCAACAATACAAAACGAATGCCATTGTAAGGTAATAATACTAACACAGACACCCGTAAACATGTTAGCATATTAGCTAATGCTAACAATGTTAGCTTCAACTTCACTCATAGCTTCTAGCGTCATTAGCATTAGCTAATATGCTAGCATGATTATGAGTGTCTGTGTTAGTATTAACATACAACGGCATTCTTTTTGTATTGTTTCAGATTCACAAATTCATCGAAACGTCACCGTGGAGTTATTGAGTCTGTTTAGCTGATTGGAGAGCTAGCTTCCGCAGCTAGCGGGTCTATGACAATGACTTCTGTTTTGTTTGATCAGCCGTTTTACTGCCCTGTTACAGACACCGTTTGTAAACAATTATAATATGTAAATAAACATTTATAAATAGGGATGTCCGATAATATCGGACTGCCGGTATTATCGGCCGATAAATGCTTTAAACTGTAATGTCGGAAATTATCGGTATCGGTTTCAAAAAGTAAAATTTTTGACTTTTTAAAACGCGCCAATAATCCTTAAAGGCACTGCCTTTGCGTGCCGGCCCAATCACATAATATCTACGGCTTTTTACACGCACAAGTGAATGCAAGCATACTTGGTCAACAGCCATACAGGTCACACTGAGGGTGACCGTATAAACAACTTTAACACTGTTACAAATATACGCCACACTGTGAACCCACACCAAACAAGAATGACAAACACATTTCGGGAGAACATCCGCACCGTAACACAACATAAACACAACAGAACAAATACCCAGAACCCCTTGCACCACTCATTAAAAACCCCAACCCCGCCCACCTCAACCTCCTCATGCTCTCTCAGGGAGAGCATGTCCCAAATTGCAAGCTGCTGTTTTGAGGCATGTTAAAAAAAAATAATGCACTTTGTGACTTCAATAATAAATATGGCAGTGCCATGTTGGCATTTTTTTCCATCACTTGAGTTGATTTATTTTGGAAATCCTTGTTACATTGTTTAACGCATCCAGCGGGGCATCACAACAAAATTAGACATAATAATAACTTGAGGTTTTCCATCAAGCATGGAGTGATAGTTTAATAACTTATAAACGCATGCTTACCTCAGCTAAAGCTAAATATTACTCAAATCTCATCCACCTCAACAAAAATGATCCTAAATTTTTGTTTAGTACAGTAGCATCGCTAACCCAACAAGGGACTCCTCCCAGTAGCTCCACCCACTCAGCAGATGACTTTATGAATTTCTTTAATAAGAAAATTGAAGTCATTAGAAAAGAGATTAAAGACAATGCATCTCAGCTACAACTGGGTTCTATTAACACAAATACGACTGTATATACGACGGACACTGCCCTCCAAAATAGTTTCTCTCTCTTTGATGAAATAACATTGGAGGAATTGTTAAAATGTGTAAATGGGACAAAACAAACAACATGTTTACTTGACCCAATTCCTGGGAAACTTATCAAGGAGCTTTTTGTTTTATTAGGTCCATCAGTGTTAAATATTATAAACTTATCACTTTCCTCTGGTACTGTTCCTCTAGCATTCAAAAAAGCGGTTATTCATCCTCTACTCAAAAGACCTAACCTCGATCCTGACCTCATGGTGAACTACCGGCCGGTGTCCCACCTACCGTTTATCTCGAAAATTCTCGAAAAAATTGTCGCACAGCAGCTAAATGAACACTTAGCGTCTAACAATCTCTGTGAACCTTTTCAATCCGGTTTCAGGGCAAATCACTCTACGGAGACAGCCCTCGCAAAAATGACTAATGATCTATTGCTAACGATGGATTCTGATGCGTCATCTATGTTGCTGCTTCTTGATCTTAGCGCCGCTTTCGATACTGTTGATCATAATATTTTATTAGAGCGTATCAAAACGCGTATTGGGATGTCAGACTTAGCCTTGTCTTGGTTTAACTCTTATCTTACTGACAGGATGCAGTGTGTCTCCCATAACAATGTGACCTCGGACTATGTTAAGGTAACGTGCGGAGTTCCCCAGGGTTCGGTTCTTGGCCCTGCACTCTTTAGTATTTACATGCTGCCGCTAGGTGACATTATACGCAAATACGGTGTTAGCTTCCACTGTTATGCTGATGACACCCAACTCTACATGCCCCTAAAGCTGACCAACACGCCGGATTGTAGTCAGCTGGAGGCGTGTCTTAATGAAATTAAACAATGGATGTCCGCTAACTTTTTGCAACTCAACGCTAAGAAAACGGAAATGCTGATTATCGGTCCTGCTCAACACCGACATCTATTTAATAATACCACCTTAACATTTGACAACCAAACAATTAAACAAGGAGACTCGGTAAAGAATCTGGGTATTATCTTCGACCCAACTCTCTCGTTTGAGTCACACATTAAGAGTGTTACTAAAACGGCCTTCTTTCATCTCCGTAATATCGCTAAAATTCGTTCCATTTTGTCCACAAGCGATGCTGAGATCATTATTCATGCGTTCGTTACATCTCGTCTCGATTACTGTAACGTTTTATTTTCGGGCCTCCCTATGTCTAGCATTAAAAGATTACAGATGGTACAAAATGCGGCTGCTAGACTTTTGACAAAAACAAGAAAGTTTGATCATATTACGCCTATACTGGCTCACTTGCACTGGCTTCCTGTGCACCTAAGATGGGACTTTAAGGTTTTACTACTTACGTATAAAATACTACACGGTTTAGCTCCAGCCTATCTTGCCGATTGTATTGTACCATATGTCCCGGCAAGAAATCTGCGTTCAAAGAACTCCGGCTTATTAGTGATTCCCAGAGCCCAAAAAAAGTCTGCGGGCTATAGAGCGTTTTCTATTCGGGCTCCAATACTATGGAATGCCCTCCCGGTAAAAGTTAGAGATGCTACCTCAGTAGAAGCATTTAAGTCTCATCTTAAAACTCATTTGTATACTCTAGCCTTTAAATAGACTCCCTTTTTAGACCAGTTGATCTGCCGTTTCTTTTCTTTTCTTTTCTACTCTGCTCCGGGGTGGACCGCTAGCCTGTCCATCGGATGGGGACATCTCTACGCTGCTGACCCGTCTCCGCTCGGGATGGTTCCCGCTGGCCCCACCATGGACTGGACTTTCGCTGATGTGTTGGACTTTCACAATATTATGTCAGACCCACTCGACACCGAGGATGTCGTTGTGGCTTGTACAGCCCTTTGAGACACTTGTGATTTAGGGCTATATAAATAAACATTGATTGATTGATTGATTGAATAATGTGTTAATTCCGCGACTGTATATATCGGTATCGGTTGATATCGGAATCGGTAATTAAGAGTTGGACAATATCGGAATATCGGATATCGGCAAAAAAGCCATTATCGGACATCCCTAAAAATAGGTTTTTCTTCTAAAAAATTTAGTGGGTGCGGATTTTCTGTAGTCCAAAACATATGGTGAACGTTCTAATTGATTGTGAAGCAGTAACAAACATGTCGGGATGCAAAAGATGGCTTTCTAACTAACCCTTTTCTTTAGTTTTACCGTAAACGTTGCATTCAGGGTCCATAAGCGACACACAAGTGGTCACGTTGGAACCGTTTACACTTCACACAGCCGCCATTAACTGGCTATTCCACTGATCCATTTATTTAAATTCACTACTCAGGCTGCATGTGAAAATATCTCCTTTTTACTGCTGATGCACTTCCTTTTTCTTAATGGGAAGAAGTGTGCAGGGGAAACTTTTTTTTTCTCTCTCTCTCTTCTTCCACCCAGGCCAGCACTTTTCCCTTTGCTCTCGCTCTCTCTCTCTAGCGTGCATCTGTGTGTGTGTGTGTGTGTGTGTGTGTGTGTGTTGTTTCCCTGCAGCCCTTCACCCTCCCCTCCCCTCCCCGCGCGCTCTCGCTCTATCGCCATATTTTTCCTTGGCAAATCAATTTTACACATGATCAGCCCACTCCCCTTGCCGTGCTCGGCCCAGCCGTAATTAAGAGGAGGGAAATTACCATATATATTATATTAATGCAAACATCATTCAGCAGGTAATTCTTGGCTGATCGGGATAATGGAAAGGTTGAACACCCATTAACCCTGCAGCCCAGGCGGCGCTGGTGTGTGTGTGTGTGTGTTTGTGTGTGTGTGAATGTGGGGTCGCCGATAGAGGAGAGGGCTGCCTGGGAAGAGAGATTCACCCCACTGTCTCCACTGACACACACTCATTGAAATTATAGCAGTCTTTTACACACACACACTTTGTGCACTCAAGTTCAAACACAGGCCGAGATGAGTGAATGTGGTGTGTGTGTGTGCACTGTGAAGATGCGCACGTGTGCAAATACACATTCTTCCAGTTGATAACTAACATTGTTATGATAAAAATGGCAGTGTGTTAGATCCAGACTACAATGTGTTAGAGCTGGACAATTAATCACATTTTGATTTCGATTTTGATTATGGCTTCTCACCTTCATGAAAATTAGAGATGTCCATGCCGAGAAATGCTTTAAAATGTAATATCGGAAATTATCGGTATCGGTTTCAACCTCTCGATTTTCCCGGGAGACTCCCGAATTTCAGTGCCCCCTCCCGAAAATCTCCCGGGGCAACCATTCTCCCGATTTCCACCCGGACAACATTATTGGGGGCGTGCCTTAAAGGCACTGCCTTTAGCGTCCTCTACAACCTGTCGTCACGTCCGCTTTTCCTCCATACAAACAGCGTCACATACTATATGCGGCTTTTACACACACACAAGTGAATGCCAAGCATACTTGGTCAACAGCCATACAGGTCACACTGAGGGTAGCCGTATAAACAACTTTAACACTGTTACAAATATGCGCCACACTGTGAACCCACAACAAACAAGAATGACAAACACATTTCGGGAGAACATCCGCACCGTAACACAACATAAACACAACAGAACAAATACCCAGAACCCCTTGCAGCACTAACTCTTCCGGGACGCTACAATATACACCCCCGATACCACCAAACCCCGCCCCCCCCAACTTCGCCTACCTCAACCCCCCCAATAATAATGCATGATAATGTGTTAATTCAATGACTGTATATATTGATATCGGAATCGGTAATTAAGATTTGGACAATATCGGAATATCGGCAAAAAAGCCATTATCGGAAATCTCTACTTTTAGATATTTAAGGAAAGTTAATAAAAAATTACTTTTATCTTGAATTATGATCGTGATTTCTGGTTACGTTAGGCCAGCAGAGAAGGCCTTGCTGGCCCTGACGGCACACCACTGACTTTCAAAATGTGCACTTCATTATTTCTGTACTTACTGTCACCAAGGTTTGAGCACATCAATGACTTGCAGTTCAGTAAAACATTTACAAAACATTCCTGTATGACATTCTGACTACCAAATTGCAATTATATCAAAATATTGGGGTATTTTCTTCAGCAAATGTTATTTATGCAAGCTGTGACTAATCACAGTCTTTGTGATTAATCTGATTTTAAAAAATGAATCACTCATTATTAGAGATGTCCGATAATGGCTTTTTTGCCGATATCCGATATTGTCCAACTCTTAATTACCGATTCCGATATCAACTGATACCGATATATACAGTCGTGGAATTAACACATTATTATGCCTAATTTTGTTGTGATGCCCCGCTGGATGCATTAAACAATGTAACAAGGTTTTCCAAAATAAATCAACTCAAGTTATGGAAAAAAATGCCAACATGGCACTGCCATATTTATTATTGAAGTCACAAAGTGCATTATTTTTTTTAACATGCCTCAAAACAGCAGCTTGGAATTTGGGACATGCTCTCCCTGAGAGAGCATGAGGAGGTTGAGGTGGGCGGGGTTGGGGGGGCGGGGTTTGGGGTAGCGGGGGGTGTATATTGTAGCGTCCCGGAAGAGTTAGTGCTGCAAGGGGTTCTGGGTATTTGTTCTGTTGTGTTTATGTTGTGTTACGGTGCGGATGTTCTCCGAAATGTGTTTGTCATTCTTGTTTGGTGTGGGTTCACAGTGTGGCGCATATTTGTAACAGTGTTAAAGTTGTTTATACGACCTGTATGGCTGTTGACCAACTATGCCTTGAAATTAACGTTATCATTAAACAAGTTAAAAGATCATACAACGTGTCAGCATTTCTTGACATGTTCGAGTAAAGACCATTGTTCGACTCGTCCAACGCTACATTATTATGTGACTGGGCCGGCACGCTGTTTACATGGAGGAAAAGCGGACGCCTAGACAGCATGCGGCTGTTAAGGGGTGAAGGTTTCAGGTGAGAGAGGACGCTAAAGGCAGTGCCTTTAAAGGCCTACTGAAATGAATTTTGTTTATTTAAACGGGGATAGCAGATCTATTCTATGTGTCATACTTGATCATTTCGCGATATTGCCATATTTTTGCTGAAAGGATTTAGTAGAGAACATCGACGATAAAGATTGCAACTTTTGGTATCTGATAAAAAAAAGGCTTGCCCCTACCGGAAGTAGCGTGACGTAGTCAGTTGAACATATACGCAAAGTTCCCTATTGTTTACAATGATGGCCGCATGAAGTGAGAGAGATTCGGACCGAGAAAGCGACAATTTCCCCATTAATTTGAGCGAGGATGAAAGATTTGTGGATGAGTAAAGTGCAAGTGAAGGACTAGTGGGGAGTTGAAGCTATTCAGATAGGGAAGATGCTGTGAGAGCCGGGGGGTGACCTGATATTCAGCTGGGAATGACTACAACAGTAAATAAACACAAGACATATATATATACTCTATTAGCCACAACACAACCAGGCTTATATTTAATATGCCACAAATTAATCCTGCATAAAAACACCTGCGTGTTTGTTATGCTAGCTCCTAGCTCCTCTGCTAGCTCCTAGCTCCATAGAACACGCCAATACAATTCAAACACCTGATCAACACACACAATCACTCAGCCCAAAAGACCGTTCACCTAACCCAAGGTTCATAAAGCTTATATATTTAAAAAAAGTTACGTACACACGCAAAAAAAAGTTGCGCACATACGGTCAAGCGATCAAATGTTTAGAAGCCAAAGCTGCATACTCACAGTAGCACGTCTGCGTCTTTGTCATCCAAATCAAAGTAATCCTGGTAAGAGTCTGTGTTGTCCCAGTTCTCTACAGGCGTCTGTGTATCCAAGTCAAAAGTCCTCCTGGTTAGAGTCTCTGTTATCCGAGTTCTTCCATCTTGACTGCATCTTTCGGGAATGTAAACAAAGAAGCGCCGGCTGTGTACTGTTGTTGCTGACTACGTTCGAAAAATACGTCCATTTCGCACCGACAACTTTCTTCTTTGCTTGCTCAGCTTCCTTCTCCATAATGCAATGAACATGATTGAAACAGATTCACAAACACAGATGTCCAGAATACTGTGGAATTATGAAATGAAAACAGAGCTTTTTCGTATTGGCTTCAATGTGGAAGGCATACCCGTGTTCCCCGGGCTACGTCACGCGCATACGTCATCCTCAGAGGCGTTTCGAACCGGAAGTTTAGCGGCAAATTTAAAATGTCACTTTATAAGTTAACCCGGCCGTATTGACATGTGTTATAATGTTAAGATTTCATCATTGATATATAAACTATCAGACTGCGTGGTCGGTAGTAGTGGGTTTCAGTAGGCCTTTAAGGCACGCCCCCAATATTGTTGTCCGGGTGGAAAAATCGGGAGAAATTCGAGAGAATGGTTGCCCCGGGAGATTTTCAGGAGGGGCACTAAAATGCGGGAGTCTCCCGGGAAAATCGGGAGGGTTGGCAAGTATGATGCAAGCTGTGACTAATCACAGTCTTTATTTGTGATTCATCTGATTTTAAAAAAATATCACTCATTATGCTTTTTAAAGACCCGCAGAAAGCTTGTTTAAAGTATGAAAAGGGCAGATTTAGCAAACAGACGCACCTCTTCTTCAAACGGCCTACGGATGTCGATGTCCATCTGCGACCCCCAACCGTCACCCTCAGTCTTCTTCAGGTCCTCAGGAGCAGACTTCTGTCTCTTCACCTCTGCGGGGAGCAATGGCGATGAGGTGGAGAGAGATTAACGCAGGATCTCACGTTCATAGAAGATACAAAAATATGTAACTTCTTCTTCCCACGCTGACTGAAACCCACCTGGTCTGCTCTCCACATACTGACTGAAGGACTTGAGCTGCGTCTTCCTGACCGCAGAGTCCTTGTTGAAGACCACGGGGCTGCGCAGCCTGTCGGTGGCTCGGCGCAGTCGCTCCGCTCGCAGCTCGTCTGCGTTGTTCTGTGAAGAAGAAGACGACGACATTAGAGGCCAATAAGCTAAACCAATATGTGAGCGGTCGCACATTCACAAAACAAGCACAAATCTAAAAAAACAAAAAATCAGGATTGCACGGTTGTTGACCACTACAGTGTAGTACACCCGGCATCCTGCAAATATTTATAAAACTGGATTTTTTGTTTCCTCTACGCTTTTGGATTTTCCCACCACAGTGAAGGAATCACATTTTTAACTTCAATTATATTCTGCAATTGATCCGTCCTCAGGACCAGAAACGGCCATCTCTTCTTGGAACCTGTGCAATTACACGACCAGGCCTAGCTAATGATATACAAAACCCAAAACCAGTGAAGTTGGCACGTTGTGTCAATCGTAAATAAAAACAGAATAAAATGATTTGCTTATTCTTTTCAATTTATATTCAATTGAATGCACTGCAAAGACAAGATATTTAATGTTTGAACTGAGAAACTTAATTTTTTTTGGCAAATAATCCTTAACTTAGAATTTAATGGCAGCAACACATTGCAAAAAAGTTTTTTACCACTGTGTTACATGGCCTTTCCTTTTAACAACACTCAGTAAACGTTTGGGAACTGAGGAGACACATTTTTGAAGCTTTTCAGGTGGAATTCTTTCCCATTCTTGCTTGATGTACAGCTTAAGTTGTTGTGCTATTTTAGGCTTCATAATGCGTCACACATTTTCAATGGGAGACAGGTCTGGACTACAGGCAGGCCAGTCTAGTACCCGCACTCTTACTACGAAGCCACGCTGTTGTAACACGTGGCCTGGCATTGTTTTGCTGAAATAAGCAGGGGCGTCCATGATAACGTTGCTTGGATGGCAACATATGTTGCTCCAAAACCTGTATGTACCCTTCAGCATTAATGGTGCCTTCACAGATGTGTAAGTTACCCATGCCTTGGGCACTAATACACCCCCATACCATCACAGATGCTGGCTTTTACACTTTGCGCCTAGAACAATCCGGATGGTTCTTTTCCTCTTCGGTCCGGAGGACACGACGTCCACAGTTTCCAAAAACAATTTGAAATGTGGACTCGTCAGACCACAGAACACTTTTCCGCTTTGCATCAGTCCATCTTAGATGAGCTCGGGCCCAGCGAAGCCGGCGGCGTTTCTGGGTGTTGTTGATAAATGGCTTTCGCTTTGCATAGTAGAGTTTTAACTTGCACTTACAGATGTAACGACAAACTGTAGTTACTGACAGTGGTTTTCTGAAGTGTTCCTGAGCCCATGTGGTGATATCCTTTGCACGCTGATGTCGCTTTTTGATGCAGTACCGCTCACGTCCAGTTATTTCTCCAGATTCTCTGCACGTAACCTGCAGTTCACTCACTGCAGGTTCTGCTGGGGGAATGCCTAGTGTTTTCTGTTGTTTTAAAGCGCTGAACCAAAGTGCCAATCTGTTTTCAAATCGTTCAGATCGTTTTCTACTTGTATAGATTCCTTATTCATCACTCCGAGCAACATTTGTAAGTTTTAAAATATAACTAAAATAATTCTTAATTACTAAACTGTCCCATGTGTAATGTCTGTAGGAGTGTTTTCATGCATATTTGTTCATGCTATCGTCATGTAATCAAGCTAGCATGGTTAGCATTAGCTAATTTGCAAACCTGTTTACGAGTGTCTGTGTTAGCATTATTAACATACAATGGCATTCTTTTTATATTAATTTATTTTAAATTCCCCAAAACATCACCGTGGCGTTATTGAGTCTGTTTTGCTGATTGAAGAGCTAGCTTCCGCAGCTAGTGCGTCCATTACGATGACTTCTGTTTTGTTTGATCGGTCGTTTTACTGCCGTGTTACAGACACCGCTTGGAAACAATGAAGGTATGTAAGTTTGAATAATCCAGAAGCTGCAATACGTACAAAATAGTGCTGCTAGGATCCTGATGAGAGTGCGGAAATATGACCATATCACACCAATTCTCAAATCCTGTCACTGGCTTCCTGTTTCACTCAGGATTAAATAAATGATAAATGGGTTATACTTGTATAGCGCTTTTCTACCTTCAAGGTACTCAAAGCGCTTTGACACTATTTCCACATTCACCCATTCACACACACTGATGGCGGGAGCAGCCATGCAAGGCGCTAACCAGCTGCCATCAGGAGCAAGGGTGAAGTGTCTTGCCCAAGGACACAACGGACGTGACTAGGATGGTAGAAGGTGGGGACTCTACCAACTTCGCCACGCGTTGAATTCAAAGTCTCCCTACTAACTCACCAGTGCCTCCATGGAAATGCCCCCCTCTACCTCAAAGAACGACTCACCCCCAAATCCTCCACACGACACCTCCGCTCCGGACAGGCTAACCTCCTCCATCCTCCGAGGACAAAGCTACGAACAATAGGAGACCTGGCTTTCTGCTCCGCCACTTCCAGTCTGTGGAACGCTCTCCCTGACCACCTGAGGGCACCACAGACTGTGGATGCTTGTAAAAAAGGCTTAAAAACCCTTCTTTTTAAAAAAGCCTGTTTTTTTAGATATATTTTTTTTCATTCATTCATTTTTTATTTATCTCCTTCATTGATGTGCATCTTTGATCGCTAGACAATTAAACCTCAGCAACTAAACACACATTTACACACCAATGCCTGAGAAGGAGCTGGATGAAGAAAAATATTATATTTTCCTGCCCCCTTCAACATAATACGTAGTCTTACTTAATAGATATCATACAAACCAAACAAATACATCCAAATATAATGAAAACAAACAAAAAACACAAGTGCAAAACTTCATGAAGTACAAACAAACAAAAAAAGGAACATACACCTCACGGGATGATACAAAACAAATACACAACCAGACAAAGAAAAAATGAAAATAATAAATATAAAGCAGAATGTAAACACTTATGGCTGTCCATATGATCTTACTGTTCTGTCTTTATATATTTTTTCAATGGGAATATATTTTTACAGTCTTTTATCTCATTGTAAAGAGAATTCCATAGTTTAACCCCCACCACTGATATACACATTTGTTTTAAAGTTGTCCTTGAATACTGAAATGACCTTTTCTTCTATGCTCTTCATTCTCAGAAGTGATGACAAACACATTTTTTTGTAAATTTGCTGGTAATGTTTTACTTTTAGCCTTAAACATAACATGTAATGTCTGTAACTTAACTAGCTCCTGTAGTTTCAATAAACCAGAATTAATAAACAATATGTTAGTGTGTTCTAAGTAATCTACTTTATGAATAATCCTTATAGCTCTTATAATCCTTATATGCATACTAGTTCTAGCTATTAGGCTGTTCTACACTGCAAAAACTGAAATCTAAGTAAGATTAAATATCTCAAATAAGGGTGATATTTGCTTATTTTCTGTCTGATAAGATCATTCTTCTCACTAAGCAGATTTTATGTTAGAGTGTTTTACTTGTTTTAAGGGTTTTGGTCCTAAATGATCTCATTAAGATATTATAGCTTCTTGCTGAGATTTTATGACCTATATTGAGTAAAACATGCTTGAAACTAGAATATCAAGTGTTGCAAAGCTGTGTCATCAACACTCACAAGTATTAAACTATGTTTTTAAAGTAATAATTTCTTATTTCAAGCATGAAAAAAAAAAATCATAACTTTGACACAATTGTGTCTCATAATTAAAACAGATGACAGCCAAATGGACTTTGTTGTTTTATTTTCAATGAAACAATAGAAAACAAGTACTCATATACCGTAATTTCCGGACTATAAGCCGCACCTGACTATAAGCCGCACCAGCTAAATTTAGGGGAACATACAGATTGCTCCATATATAAGCCGCACCCGACTATAAGCCGCAGGGTTTTGATGTGTAATTACCGTAGTATATAGGGGTTCCTGCTACCACGGAGGGGATTGTCGGGACAGAGATGACTGTTTGGGAACGCAAAGCGTCCCATTTATTAACAATAAATCTTTCAATCATTCAGTCAAACTTTCACATCTTTGACATGGCGACAGCATTCGTGCAGAGTACAAATAATACAACGGTGCAAAGTAATACAAAGTGCTCACCTGTACGTTATCAAAATAACCAGCCTACCGGTATATGAAAAGTCAGTCTTTAATCATTGTGTCATCGTCTTCCTCCTGCGTACTAAAACCACCGAAATCCTCTTCGTCGGTGTCGGAGAAGAACAGGCCGTAAATAAGCCGCACCCTTGTATAAGCCGCAGGGACCAGAACGAGGGGAAAAAGTAGCGGCTTATAGTCCGGAAATTACGGTAGTAGTACAGTTGGCACAGTACAGTAAACTGACAGTTAATATTCAAACATTTAACATGTGACATTTCTAACTATTTTGACCAGGAATAGTTCATGCACATTCAGATAAATTCTTCAAAATTACAATTAAAAACATTTGGGCCGGGGGGCCGGGCTGTATATACTGTATGCGCAGTAATTGACTGAAAGAGCACGCACTTGGCGCGATGATGTCATGTTATCGGTGGAAAAATAAATTTTTAGACCATATGATTTGCCTGAGCGGCTAGGAGACCCCGAGAGTAACAAGCGCTTGCCTTGTTGCCTTTCCATTAAGAACAATAAATTAGTTTTTAGTATAAGTTTGCTGGTTTCAAGAAATGTACTGCCGAGCGCATATCATCATGTCAAGATAATGGCACTAGCATTTACTTAATATAAGAATATTTTTCAACATATTGAGCAAAAAGGTCTCTTTTTTTTCTACCAAGAAAAGTGCACTTGTTATTAGTCAGAATATTCTTATTTTAAGGTATTTTTGGGTGCATTGAGGTTAGCTAATTTTACTTGTTTTGGAAAGTCTTGACAAGCCAAATTTTCTTGTTCTATTGGCAGATAATTTTGCTTAGTTCAAATAAAATACCCCTCATTTTTGTATATTTTTTTTCTTGTTTTTGAACACAGACTTTTTGCAGTGTAGTTTTTATTTTTATTATTTTTTTATTTTATTTTATTTCTTAATACACTGTAGCACTTTGGGGTTGTTTACTCAATGTAAAGTGCTTTTTACAAACAAAATCTATTATTAACTCATTTACAGTCCAGAAAATACAGTATGTGGTTTTTGCGTAAACGGGCAAAATAGCCACAATATTAAAAGAGTTCAAACGCACTTGGGCACACACCGCCTCCAGACAGGACGCTGTGGAACATCTGCTCGAAAGTGATAGGTTAGCAACGCCGTGGTTTGCTTGTTTGCGTCTTCGAAAAATTACGCACATACACGCGTATGAGCACATAACATCCCCCCCGCCCTCAAACTCAGGGGAGATACAAAAAGGAAGCAATTAACTTGACTTTCAACAAAACCCCCAGCCAGAAAATATATTCAAATTATGCAAAAAGGGTAGAAAAGCTATTGTTTTCAAAGTGAACACGTGTTTAAAAGCTGCACGCTCGCTTCTCCCGCTATCAAAACAGGCATGCTGGAATGCTTTATTAGCGCGCCTCCAAATGAACCAAGCCGAGTGGAAAAGAAACCGTCGGAGGCCGCCGGCGGAGCCGCGCTAACGCTAATAAGACGGCCAAAAGTGCAATAAAGTCGACAATTAGGGCAAACATGTTCCGCCGCTTGAGACGGGCGGGAGATAGTCAGACGTAACAGAGAGAGCGTGCGACTGGCTTTAAACGAGGAGCTTCTGATAGCTGACGCTCCAAAACAAAGCGGGTAATTAAGTCTTTTCTTCACTTTGTTTGCTTGGGTAGGTCCGCCAGTAACAGCCTCACGTAGAGTCGTGGCGAGGGGGAAAAAGTGCAACGTAAGAGTGGCCGTCACTCTTGAACGCGAGCGATCACATCAGTTGTGTGAAGTCAGTCGAGTGCTTCTTGAAATAACTTCTGCTGCTTTTAACGCGCGGAATGAATCCACAATAATTGGAGGTTAAAGAAGCGATGTTGTCCTTGTTATGTTTTCGGGGATGTGCGTTTATTTCATCGACGGCTGGGAAGTGTTGAAGAGGAAGGCTATGATCACAAGCACATGCTTTAAAAACACACATCAACAGGTGGCGCTATAAGCTTAATTGTAGGGTTATTTCCCTTCATTTAAAGTGTGATCAGTTGCAGTTAGTGATGGGTGAATGACGCATTAGTGAATGTGTGGCACACTCACTGGCTGTATTGACAGTGTGTTGTCACTATTGACCCACAAAATGAATAGCAAATGCGATTGTTATTTTTTAAACAAAGAGGAATATGAAACTGGTCAACGAACCAAATTTTAAACAGGAAAAGAAGATAATTTACCTTATTTGGCGTTAAAAAGCCTTATATTGGGGTGGCCAATCAGTCTAGTATAAATCATATACTGATACTAACCTTGGTATCGACATCACCCCTTAATGGACCCTCCCCTTACGAGTCATGTAGCCTGGCCGCGAGACAGCAGTTGCTGTTATATTATCCTCTCTCCAGACCAGGGTTGCCCAAAGTGGGGACAGCAAGCTAAATGTGGCCCGTTGTGTCAAGATTCAAAGGAGTCTGAATACTTTCTGTACCCCAGTGGTCCCCAATCTTTTTGTAGCTGGGGACTGGTCAACGCTTGAAAATGACCGGGGGGTGGGGGGGATTTTTATTTATTTATTTATGTATTTTTTTTTCATAAATAAATACAATCATGTGTGCTTACGGACTGTATCCCTGCAGACTGTATTGATCTATATTGATATATAATGTATATATTGTGTTTTTTATGTTGATTTAATCAAATATAAAATAAAAAAATTGTTTTTATTTTATTTCTTGCGCGGCCCGGTACCAATCGGTGGTTGGGGACCACTGCTGTACCCCACTGCGTACACACACACAAGCACACAAGCACGCACGCACACACACACACGCGTATATACACATTTACATACACACATACACTACCGTTCAAAAGTTTGGGGTCACCCAAACAATTTTGTGGAATAGCCTTCATTTCTAAGAACAAGAATAGACTGTCGAGTTTCAGATGAAAGTTCTCTTTTTCTGGCCATTTTGAGCGTTTAATTGACCCCACAAATGTGATGCTCCAGAAACTCAATCTGCTCAAAGGAAGGTCAGTTTTGTAGCTTCTGTAACGAGCTAAACTGTTTTCAGATGTGTGAACATGATTGCACAAGGGTTTTCTAATCATCAATTAGCCTTCTGAGCCAATGAGCAAACACATTGTACCATTAGAACACTGGAGTGATAGTTGCTGGAAATGGGCCTCTATACACCTATGTAGATATTGCACCAAAAACCAGACATTTGCAGCTAGAATAGTCATTTACCACATTAGCAATGTATAGAGTGTATTTCTTTAAAGTTAAGACTAGTTTAAAGTTATCTTCATTGAAAAGTACAGTGCTTTTCCTTAAAAAATAAGGACATTTCAATGTGACCCCAAACTTTTGAACGGTAGTGTATATATACATATACACACATATATACAGGTATATGCACACACAAATATATATATATATATATATATATATATACACACACATATATAAACATATACACACACATACATACATTATATACAAATTGACGCACGCACGCAGACACATACATATGCACGCACACACACACACACACACACACACACACACACACACACACACACACACACACACACACACACACACATATATATATAGATCAATATATATCACTATTTTGAATTATCCCACACGTAAACAAACTTTGTAGCACAAGAGCATTTTAACGATAGAGGAAAAAAAAATACACAATACAAAACCCAAAACCAGTGAAGTTGGCACGTTGTGTAAATGGTAAATAAAAACAGAATACAATGATTTGCAAATCCTTTTCAACACATACAGGTATTCAATTGAATAGACTGAAAAGACAAGATACTTAACATTCCAACTGGCAAACTATTTTTTGCAAATATTAGCTCATTTGGAATTTGATGCCAGCAACACGTGACAAAGAAGTTGGGAAAGGTGGCAATAAATACTGATAAAGTTGAGGAATGCTCATCAAACACTTATTTGGAACATCCCACGGGTGAACAGGCTGATTGGGAACAGGTGGGTGCCATGATTGGGTATAAAAGCAGCTTCCATGAAATGCTCAGTCATTCACAAACAAGGATGGGGCGAGGGTCACCACTTTGTCAACAAATGCGTGAGCAAATTGTCCAACAGTTTAAGAACAACATTTCTCAACCAGCTATTGCAAGGAATTTAGGGATTTCACCATCTACGCTCCGTAATATCATCAAAAGGTTCAGAGAATCTGGAGAAATCACTGCACGTAAGCGGCAAGGTTGAAAACCAACATTTAATGCCCGTGATCTTCGATCCCTCAGGCGGTACTGCATCAAAAAGCGGCATCAGTGTGTAAAGGATATCACCACATGGGCTCAGGAACACTTTAGAAAACCACTGTCAGTAACTACAGTTGGTCGCTACATCTGTAAGTGCAAGTTAAAAGTCTACTATGCAAAGCCAAAGCCATTTATCAACAACACCCAGAAAAGCCGCTGGCTTCGCTGGGCCCGAGCTCATCTAAGATGGACTGATGCAAAGTGGAAATGTGGTCTGACGAGTCCACATTTCAAATTGTTTTTGGAAATTGTGGACGTTGTGTCCTGCGGACCAAAGAGGAAAAGAACCATCCGGATTGTTATCGGCGCAAAATTCAAAAGCCAGCATCTGTGATGGTATGGGGGTGTATTTGGGTAACTTACACATCTGTGAAGGCACCATTAATGCTGAAAGGTACATACAGGTTTTGGAGCAACATATGTTGACTTCCAAGTGACGTCTTTTTAATGGACGCCCCTGCTTATTTCAGCCACATTCTGCATGTGTTACAGCAGCGTGGCCTCATAGTAAAAGAGTGCGGGTACTAGACTGGCCTGCCTGTAGTCCAGACCTGTCTCCCATTGGAAATGTGTGGCGCATAATGAAGCCTAAAATAGCACAACGGAGACCCCCGGACTGTTGAACAACTTAAGCTGTACATCAAGCAAGAATGGGAAAGAATTCCACCTGAAAAGCTTCAAAAATTGGTCTCCTCAGTTCCCAAACGTTTACTGAGTGTTGTTAAAAGGAAAGGCCATGTAACACAGTGGTAAAAATGCCCCTTTGCCAACTTTTTTGCAATGTGTTGCTGCCATTAAATTCTAAGTTAATGATTATTTGCACAAAAAAAAAAGTTTCTCAGTTGGAACATTAAATATCTTGTCTTTGCAGTCTATTCAATTGAATATAAGTTGAAATGGATTTGCAAATCATTGTATTCTGTTTTTATTTACCATCTACACAACGTGCCAACTTCACTGGTTTTGGGTTTTGTAAGTAAGAATAAAACTTACTTATGGAGATAAAAAGTATCAATACAACTAGAACAAAAATGTATTGAATAGAAATGAAAATTGGACGTGTGTACACTGGAACTAACTAAAATATCATAAAAATTACCCAAAATAGTGAATCAAAATAAAATAAAAATTTAAAATAAAAAATAAAAAACACAGACAAATGTCCTGGCACCACGTCCAGCTACACTCCTTGCACGTTTAAGATATCATACGACTTTTTGTTCAAACAAAGTCAATAATGCCTTTTTTTGTGGTCCCTTTTATTTAGAAAAGTATCAAAAAGTACCGAAATACATTTCGGTACTGGTACCCCAATATTTATCCCCAGCTCCACTATATGTCCTTGTGGCTTGTGCAGCCCTTTGAGACACTCGTGATTTAGGGCTATATAAGTCAACTTTGATTGATTGATTGATTGATATTGAATCTTGCATAACTTGATGACAACACATTAAGAGTTTGTAGGTTTACACACATCCTAATGGTGACGCTACCACCACGTGGATCAAGTGGACGCACACACACGCACACACACACACACACACACACACAGACAGTCCAATGACCGTAAAGGACTAAGCCCTTATAGGCTTTGAACACAAGAGGGTGTTTATGTGAATCAATGATCAAAGTGAGCACTGAGAGCATCACTTGTTGCACACACACACACACACACACACACACACACACACACACACACACACACACACACACACACACACACACACACACACACACACACACACACACACACACACACACACACACACACACACACACACACACACACACACACACACACACACACACACACCTTATTCCACTTGACATTCACAATCAATTAAAGCAATGTTAAGACCGTCTGACCGAGTGGTTGACTCAATACTCACATCAGAAGATACAAGCGCACGCCACAGCGACACGCGGGAAAGGTCAGAGTCAATAGCGCCTCCACTGCTACGTGCTAGGCGGAGCATCACGCCACCAGTCGGCCTGGACTCCAACCGAGAGGCACGACTGACTGATGCGCTCACGGCGTCGGTCAGTCGGACCTCACGGATAGGACTGAGCCCTCGATAGTATACGGCCCGGCTGGGGGCGGGAAGGGTTGGTAGGAAACGAGAGGCGTATTTTAGCACTTTAAATGAAGCTGCTAAAATACTGTTACTTGACCGCCCACTGATTTGTAACTCACATACCCTCTATGTCAGTGTTTTTCAACCACTAGTGTGCCGTGACATACAGTCTGGTGTGCCGTGGGAGATGATCTAATTTGACCTATTTGGGTGAAAAATATTTTTTGCAAACCAGTAATTATAGTCTGCAAATGAAGTGTTGTTGTTGAGTGTCGGTGTTGTCTAGAGCAGTGGTTCTCAAATGGGGGTACGCGTACCCCTGGGGGTACTTGAAGGTATGCCAAGGGGTACGTGAGATTTTTTTTAAATACTCTAAAAATAGCAACAATTCAAAAATCCTTTATAAATATATTTATTGAATAATACTTCAACAAAATATGAATGTAAGTTTATAAACTGAACATCAAGTCAAGTAGGCTATTCTATTCATTAGCATAAAGCCAGAGTTTCCCCCATGCCATGATGGTTTGACCCTCACTAAAATGTCTGTCAAAAAGAACTGTGAAAAGAAATGCAACAATGCAATATTCAATGTTGACAGCTAGATTTTTTGTGGACATGTTCCATAAATATTGATTTATTTTTTTGTGAAGAAATGTTTAGAATGAAGTTCATGAATCCAGATGGATCTCTATTACAATCCCCAAAGAGGGCACTTTAAGTTGATGATTACTTCTATGTGTAGAAATCTTTATTTATAATTGAATCACTTGTTTATTTTTCAACAAGTTTTTAGTTATTTTTATATCTTTTTTTTCCAAATAGTTCAAGAAAGACCACTAAAAATTAGCAATATTTTGCACTGTTATACAATTTAATAAATCAGAAACTGATGACATAGTGCTGTATTTGACTTCTTTATCTCTTTTTTTCAACCAAAAATGCTTTGCTCTGATTAGGGGGTACTTGAATTAAAAAAATGTCCACAGGGGGTACATCACTGGAAAAAGGTTGAGAACCACTGGTCTAGAGCTCGGCAGAGTAACCATGTAATACTCTTCCATATCAGTAGGTGGCAGCAGGTAGCTAATTGCTTTGTAGATGTCGGAAACAGCGGGAGGCAGTGTGCAGGTAAAAAGGTATCTAATGCTTAAACCAAAAATAAACAAAAAGTGAGTGCCCCTAAGAAAAGGCATTGAAGCTTAGGGAAGGCTATGCAGAATGAAACTAAATTTGAACTGGCCACAAAGTAAACAAAAACAGAATGCTGGACGACAGCAAAGACTTACTGTGGAGCAAAGACGGCGTCCACAATGTACATCCGAACATGACATGACAATCGACAATGTCCCCACAAAGAAGGATAACAACAATCAAATATCCTTGATTGTTAAATCAAAGTAGATGCGGGAAATATCGCTCAAAGGACGACATGAAACTGCTACAGGAAAATACCAAAAAAAGAGAAAAAGCCACCAAAATAGTAGCGCAAGACAAGAACTAAAACACTACACACAGGAAAACAGAAAACAACTCCAAATAAGTCACGGCGTGATGTGACAGGTGGTGACGGTACACCTACTTTGAGACAAGAGCTATATTGATGCATGCTTGGTTATGGTTTAAAGTCATACCCAAAAATTGCGATAACGACTTATTACTGTCAACTGAGTTTCATTTTTTTTATGATTTCTGCTTGGCCCAAAAAAGGTTGAAAAACACTGCTCTATGTATTGTACTTGTGTTTTAAATTGCCTATCATTATACCATTTCAATATTGTTGTGTATTTTTAATCCTGTGTCATTTTAATTGTGGATGTTAGATGCATCAATAAAGGACTACAGATGGAAATTAGCATGATGCTAAATCTGGTGCAGCCAGCTTCTTAATGTAACTGCACATTGTCCTTCAGATAAACAAATACACACAAACAAACGTTGGGACAGGTGAAGACGGACGAGAGGATTGGGGGGCGAAAGTGCATACCTGGGCTCCTTCGGCGGGGCTGAGCGGGGAGCTGGAGGAGGCGGTGGTGGGTGTGGAGGAAGGCGAGGAGGTGGAGGAGGACGGGGATGAAGGCCCGGCGGCTGCGCTCGGTCTGACCTCGGCGAGTTTCTTCAGCTTCAGGTCCACGTGCTTACTGTTGGGTCCTGAGATAAACACACACAACATTACCAAAGAAACAGTAGATTACTTGTATTAATCATTTGTTATTATGATATATTTGTATATGTCAACATTATGTCTGAAAACCATTCCAAAACCTCGTTCTTCAAGTACTGCCGGAAATTATTATGCTATTACATTTTGTACTAATACTAATGAGTGCCCTTTTAATCAGGCATAGAAGCCGGATCACTTTTTGTTGGCCCTCCAGATATTCTAAAAACGTCACTACAGAACAACTGCTCAGTCCCCTAGAACGAGTGCTGGGCTGATAAATGGACATCAATGTACAGTACAGGCCAAAAGTTTGGACACAACTTCTCATTTCAATGCGTTTTCTTTATTTTCATGACTATTTACACTACCGTTCAAAAGTTTGGGGTCACATTGAAATGTCCTTATTTTTTAAGGAAAAGCACTGTACTTTTCAATGAAGATAACTTTAAACTAGTCTTAACTTTAAAGAAATACACTCTATACATTGCTAATGTGGTAAATGACTATTCTAGCTGCAAATGTCTGGTTTTTGGTGCAATATCTACATAGGTGTATAGAGGCCCATTTCCAGCAACTATCACTCCAGTGTTCTAATGGTACAATGTGTTTGCTCATTGGCTCAGAAGGCTAATTGATGATTAGAAAACTCTTGTGCAATCATGTTCATACATCTGAAAACAGTTTAGCCCGTTATAGAAGCTACAAAACTGACCTTCCTTTGAGCAGATTGAGTTTCTGGAGCATCACATTTGTGGGGTCAATTAAACGCTCAAAATGGCCAGAAAAAGAGAACTTTCATCTGAAACTCGACAGTCTATTCTTGTTCTTAGAAATGAAGGCTATTCCACAAAATTGTTTGGGTGACCCCAAACTTTTGAATGGTAGTGTACATTGTCACTGAAGGCATCAAAACTTTGACACCTGTGAAGTGAAAACCATTTCAGGTGACTACACTGCAAAAAGTCAGTATTCAAAAACAAGGGAAAAAAATACAAAAATTAGGGGTATTTTACTTGAACTAAGCAAAATTATCTGCCAATAGAACAAAAAAATTTGGCTTGTCAAGACCTTCCAAAACAAGTAAAATTAGCTAACCTCAATGAACCCAAAAATACCTTAAAATAAGTACATTCTCACTAATAACAAGTGCACTTTTCTTGGTAGAAAAAAAAATGAGACCTTTTTCCTCAATATGTTGAAAAATATTCTTAAATATAAGTAAATGCTAGTGCCATTATCTTGACATAATGATATGCGCTCGGCATCATGATTTTATTTTTCATGCTTGAAGTAAGAAATTATTACTTAAAAAATTAGTTTTATACTTGTGAGTAGGGATGTCCGATAATGGCTTTTTTGCCGATATCCGAAATTGTCCAACTCTTAATTACTGCCTAATTTGGACAACCAGGTATGGTGAAGATAAGGTCCTTTTTAAAAAAATTAATTAAATAAAATAAGATAAATAAATTAAAAACATTTTCTTGAATAAAAAAGAAAGTAAAACAATATAAAAACAGTTACATAGAAACTAGTAATTAATAAAAATGAGTAAGCAGCACGCACAATCATGTGTGCTTACGGACTGTATCCCTGCAGACTGTATTGATATATATTGATGAGAAATGTCCGATAATATCGGCCTGCTGATGTTATCGGACGATAAATGTGTTAAAATGTAATATCGGAAATTATCGGTATCGTTTTTTAAATTATCGATATCGTTTTTTATTTTTATTAAATCAACATAAAAACACAAGATACACTTACAATTAGTGCACCAACCCAACCCCATTTTGAAGAAACTAGAATATAAAACATGTTTTCAGTTATTTCATTTTTTTTTGTTAAGTACATAACTCCACATGTGTTCATTCATAGTTGTGATGCCTCTAGTGACAATCTACAATGTAAATAGTCATGAAAATAAAGAAAACGCATTGAATGAGAAGGTGTGTCCAAACTTTTGGCCTGTACTGTATATCGCGATAGACTGTATCAAAATTGATGTAATTGATATGAAAAATGTGTTCAATAAAATGTTCGATCTATGCATTTTGTTTTGATCGGAAAAATCCGAAATATACCAAGCAAGGTTGGTTGCAGGAACATAGGCAAAACAGGAAGTGATGACTGAACAGTGGGAGTGACCGGCTAACAGCCAATCAGGTGACAGTATCAACTAGCAAATTTGATTGCGACGTCTTGTTGATTCTTTGCATGGGGTGAGAAGAGAAAGTAAAAATGAAGAAATTGTGGATAAAACAGGAAAAGTCACCTCGACAGTATGACAGTTTTTTAGATGTTTTCAAATGGATCCTAGTCTTTAGTCGCGCTCACCGGGTTTCTATTCAAACCTCACCTGTTTCCTAATCGGGTATATCCAAACAACAAAGAGGAATTGAAATGCAGGACTCTATAAATTAAAAAAATAAAATAAAATATAACAAATACGCTCCTTTGAAGTTCTGTATTGTTTTTCAGACCATAGGGAGCACCGTATTATAAAGTGCATTCATTAATTAGGCCCAAGCTGTTTGTTTACATGCTTTTTTTTCATTTCTCTTTGCTATTTGGGCTTATTGGACCCTAATTAGAATAAAAATTAAGAATCATCTTTTGATATGATGTACTTAGTCCATAAGTAACAAACATGTACTTCATGTTTAGTGACATGCTAATTCTTATTTTTACAAACTCCAAATTCCATTGTATGTTATACTCTTCTGACACCACCAGATGGCAGTATAAGTGTCCACATAAGCGGCATTAGACTCCAATTCAGTAGTGTACACAATTTTGGAAATAAGAGCTAAAAGGTGCCGTCCACGCATGTGGCCAACTAAGCCTTTAGAGATTTTAAAGAGGTCATGTTGTCATTTTTTTCTAGATTTAAAACACTTCCTTGTGGTCTACGTAACATGTAATGGTGGTTCTTATGTCAAAATGTTACATATATTATGTTTTACAGACCATCTTCAAGTCGCTTTCTGACCGTCTCTTCTTATTTACGTGCCTCCACTTTGACAGCGTCTTCTCCCCGCCATCTTTGTTGTACGGGTAGTTTTTAGCGTTTCCATAGCGAGTCTACTGACAGATATAAGTTAAAACTGTACGCTACTTTGTATTAGAAATGGCAACAGCAACAAGAGGATAGAGAAAAAGAAGGAGCTTATTGTCTACGGCGCGGTCTACAATGGCGCACATGTGCAGATCCCAAATACATATCAGCAGGTACCAGAAAGTAAGAAAAGTTGGTTTTGCATATTATGAAACAAAACGCCAGATAACGTCTGGGGGGTCCTTATAGACACACCATAATAATACCGTATGTTGAAGCACAGTACGTCTGACTATGGTAGTCATAAGGCTCCGACGATCCATCAAGCGGCGCGGCTTCGTAGCTTATGGAAGTTGTACTTAAACATTTTTACAGATTACTACTCAGTGGCCTAGTGGTTAGAGTGTCCGCCCTGAGATCGGTAGGTTGTGAGTTCAAACCCCGGCCGAGTCATACCAAAGACTATAAAAATGGGACCCTTTACCTCCCTGCTTGGCACTCAGCATCAAGGGTTGGAATTGGGGGTTAAATCACCAAAAATTATTCTTGGGCACGGCCACCGCTGCTGCCCACTGCTCCCCTCACCTCCCAGTTGGTGAACAAGGGTGATGGGTCAAATGCAGAGAATAATTTCGCCACACTTAGTGTGTGTGTGTGTGACAATCATTGGTACTTTAATTTCATTTCATTTAATTTTTGAGCGCCGTGTGTAAGGTTCTATATTCTCTTTTTTGGTGTTTTGGTTTTGGTGTTGCTTGCTTACGGGTACTTGCTCGCGTCATTTATTGAACAGCCTGCACATATCTCTTTTATGTGTGACTGCCATCTACTGGTCACACTTATCATTACACCATGTACCAAATAAAATTGCACAACCAGAAATATAGGACGTACTGTTGATTGTTGAGAAGATGAAAGGATTTTAAAGTGTGCCTTATGGTCAGAGAAACCCGGGAATAGTAATTTAGTCCAGTGTTATTAAAATAATAATTACTGCAGAACATAAATGTATTTGTTGAGCATTTCTTACGTATTCCTTATTGTTGCACCTTCAAACGTCAAACGTGATTTAACAATTTTCTTGACATTGAGTGTTTTCATGGTTGTGTTGACGAGTTCTTAGCCCATTCAAAGCATCAGCCTTTTTTGTTTTTTAATCCACGAATCTCTTGCAAAACCCTCTAAATGTATTTTGTGACGACTAAAAGGGAGCCTAATCGTCTTTAAGTGCTAATTTGTTTGTCTGCCTGCTTCCTCCTCGCCCTCAAGCGTCACCTTGCTTGCAGGGAGTAGCGAGCAGAGGAGGGCGACCTTTTCATGTGTGACCTCCTCCCCGTGTCATGCGCGCGCACACACACACACACACGCACACACACAGGTTATCATTTGGAATGGGGACCAAGTTTTTGATCATCACTTGTGGGGACCACCCTTTCTACAGGTTGTGGAGGCTTAAAAAAAATGGTGTAAAATGGCCACTGCCCAGTTAGCTCATACACGTCTTTAAATCTCTGGATTGATGAAGTAATGTGCTGATCATTCCTACTGGGGACCCTGAGGAAAAAGAGTTAATATGGTTAATGGTGACCAAATTTAAATAATTTTGCATAATTCACACAAATTTGTACGTAAATACTGAGGACCATTTAAAAAAAAGAAAAGTTCAAATGAAATATGACATGATCCTCAGAATACAACACTACAGCTGTCCTCTTATAGGAAGTTTCACCACTTAAATGTTAAAGCAAATCCTGCATCTTCTGTGACATTACTGAAAACTGCTATTTAGCAGTAATGAAGTTGTCTGCAACTCCAACTAGCATATATAGAAGGATGGAACATTCTGAATGTGAATCATACTTTAAGGCAGGGGTCGGCAACCCAAAATGTTGAAAGAGCCATATTGGACCAAAAATACAAAAACAAATCTGTCTGGAGCCGCAAAAAATTAAAAGCCATCTTACATACAGATAGTGTGTCAAGAGATATACATTTAAAGGACTTAAAGGAAACTAAATGAGCTCAAATATAGCTACAAATGAGGCATAATGATGCAATATGTACATATAGCTAGCCTAAATAGCATGTTAGCATCGATTAGCTAGCATTAATGCAGTAACCAAATATGTCTGATTAGCACTCCACACAAGTCAATAACATCAACAAAACTCACCTTTGTGCCTTCACGCACCACGTTAACAGTTGGGTGGACAAAATGAGAGAGAAAAAGAAGTGGCATAAAACACGTCCTAGAAAGCCGGAGAAAGTTATACATGGAAACAAACTAAGGTGAGTTCAAGGACCGCCAAAATTAGTAGGACAAAACGGCGCTCGCCAAATACTCGAATCAGTGAAGCATGTTTAATATAAACAGTGTGTTATAACAATTAGTGTCATGTTTGTCCTCCTACAGAAACCATATTAAAACAAAAAATATATTTTTTCCCCTCATCTTTTTCCATTTTTCATACATTTTTGAAAAAGCTCCAGAGAGCCACTAGGGCGGCGCTAAAGAGCCGCATGCGGCTCCAGAGCCGCGGGTTGCCGACCCCTGCTTTAAGGTAATAATGTTTTATAATCATGCTGTATGAAAATGTCATCCTAAGGAACACTAAACCAGATTTTGTTTTTGGAAAAATAGATTAGTTTTAACTAAGGATGGATACCATACAGAATCACAGTACTATTAATGCCAGGATAACAAATGTTTCACTTTTCAAGAAAATTAATATTCTCTTTTACCAATATTTGAAACACGTAAACAAAGTAACCCAAATTTCCCTGTTGTGGGATCAATAAGACTATCATTTAAAAAGGTTTCCCTTTAGGGAACCTGTTTTTTTGTCCCCATACCGTCAGAGGTCCCCTAAAGGCGACTGTGTAAACAGAGCAATGTCCCCATTAAGTAAGCATTGCCAGAACACACACACACACACTCACACACACACACACTCTCTCTCACACACACACACACACGCTTGCAGGCACCTAACATGGATGCACACATTTCAGCTTTGTTGTCCAAAAATGTGATCATGGTCACAATCCTGAGAGGAGGTTAACATCAACTGGGGATATTTGGCAAATTTCTGCCAAAATACTATATTTAATAAAGTGTAAAAACAAATAGTGCAAAGTGTGAAAATGTAAACATAGAGAAACCTGAGAAGAACTATTTTCTGCAGGTTTAGTGCCAGGAAGTTACAGCTGTGCTTTAAAGGGAGAGCATGGTATCAGCGGTTTTGCCTTGCATCATTTACAGACCACATTGGTCTGACTACGGTCCCTTTGAAAAAATACAAAAAAACTGCCACACTGTCAAGGTGACTTTTGCTTTTTTATCCACAATTTCTTCATTTTTACTTTCTATTCTCACTCCGTGCAAAAAATATCAAGCACGAGAGAGACGATGGCGCAAACAAATGAATAGTTGATACTGTCACCTGAATGGCTGTTGTCACTCCCACACCCACTGATCAATGATCACTTCCTGCGTTGCTCGGTTACCAGAGCGCGAGCTTTGTTCTTGCAAACAACCTTGCTTCGCGGCCTCCGTTTTTTTTTCCCACGAAGAAGAGGAAGAAAAAAAAAAAAATCCAACATTTGTTTTGATATCGATTACGTGTCTTTCGCGATATATATTGATACCGTTTTATAATACTTTTTTTGATTTGTTCATTCATCCCTTGGAAAAGCTTAAAAAAATTATCTTAAAAGTTCTTTCACCGTTAATGTACAGTATTCTTTATTTTTGCAACTTCATTTTAAGAGCTCATTGTTAAGTGTTCGATGTGATTTTACTCTTTTGTTGACATTGTTTGAGTGTTTTCAATTCTTGTGTTGACATTTCCTTTCTGCCTTGATAGTTGTGGGGATTATAATCAGAGGAAGGTTACATTTGAAATTAAAATGTTTACATTTCATATATTTTTTCCCCTGGTCCTTATTTTCTATAGGTCATTAACAATACCAATAATTATCGATAATGACTGATATGAAACACTTATATTTGTGATACAGTTTTCAGCCATATCTCCCAGCCCTAAATACGCAATTTTTGTTTTTATGAATTTAGGAGAATATTTTATTTGATTTATTTCTAAAATAGCAGCATTACATAAGCAAAACCATGATATAAAACAAAATTGTAATTAAAAATAAAATAAATAAATAAATAAATAAATAAATATATATGTATGTATATATATATATATATATATATATATATATATATATATATATATATATATATATATATATATATATATATATATATATATATACATATATATATATTGTAATTAAATGTTATGTTATTTTTATTCTTTTTAATTTAATTTTAAAAAAAATAAAATAAATAAATATGTATACATATACAGTATATATATATAAATATATATATATATATATTTATTTTTTAATTACATTTTAAATTTTTTTTAAATTCTGAAGTTGTTTTATATCATGGTTTTACCTATGTAATGCTGCTATTTTACAAATAGCAGCATTACGGGAAGCGGGCGGACACATTTAATGAATACACACACATAACCATACATAAATACACACATAACCATACATACACACACACACCCACACACACACACCCACACACACACACACACACACACACACACATATATATATATATATATATATATATATATATATATATATATATATATATATATATATATATATATATGTGTGTATAGGTATACGTATATGTACATACACATATGTATATATGTATATACACATATGTACATGTATATGTATATACACATATGTATATACACATATATGTATATGTACTGTATATGTATATATGTCTATAAGTATATATGTAGGCAGCACGGTGTGTATATATATATATATATACAGTATATATATATATTTTTTTATATATATACAGTATATATATATATATATATATATATATATATATATATATATATATATATATATATATATATATATATATATATATACGTATATACTTTTTAGGATTTGCTTAAAAATTTTTTTTATTATATTCAAAAATCAATATATTTAATTATATAAATAAAATGTTTTTTTTAATCAAACGCACAAAATGTGGCCAATACCAACAATGAATTAATTTTTAGATGAATAACATAAGTTCAAAAACAATAGTTTCCAAACCCCTGCAAGTGTACAGTAGTTCTCATGAAGCAGTGGGAAAATATCACAAATGAACTTTTAATGTTTTTCCAACACGAGGGCGTGATCATCGCTGCGCTGCAACTTTAATTATTAAACACTTTCAAGATGACAACGGCGAGCGACATCAATGGACAGAACACAAGCAAAACACAGCAACACAACAACAACAAAGGTGCGGAGATAGTGCACTTAAAAGCCTCTGTCTGTTTTTTCATGTTTTTCTTTTGGCGCACACACACACACACACACACACACGCACACACACACACACACACACACACACACACACACACACACACACACACACACACACACACACACACACACACACACACACACACACACACACACTTCTTGCATATCAGCAGGAAGTGGAGGGAGACAACAAAGTAATTGATCCATTTAAAGAGATTTTAAATGTTGAGCCCTTTTTTGGTGGATTTCATTTACTGTGTAAATTGACTAAATGTTGAAAATTCTGGACATTGCCTTTTGTTTTCCTGATTCATCTTTGTATTAGTTTTGGATGAAGAGCTAAAAGCGTGCATATGAGAGAGAATGGAAGAACACGGCGATATAATATGTGAGCAAGAGGAGAGATATGTTGGAAACACCACAGCATGCAGCGACTTTACCCAGAGATGTTAGCTCAGAGCTGGGGTTAGTAAGCTCCAGGGGGCCCAGACTGCTGAATGGAGCTGGGAGAGGGGCCTGGAGGGCCACGGGGTTAGTAGGCAGGGCGGATGTCGACGCGGCTGCAGTAACAGGGTCACCCTCGTCCCCTCCGACACCAACATGGAAGTGCTCCTCCTCCTCCTCATCCTCACACTTGCTACCGTCGGCACCCTCGTCGCTATGGCGACGTGCTTCTCCGTCCACAACATCTGTGGGGTGTCCGTGGGACGGTGCAGTATGTGGGGGGGAATGTGAAGAAAGTGGTTAAAGAGCGGAGCCAAAGAAGAAAAGTCAGTGCATTCACAGGGAAAGAAGGAGAGAGGTAAAAAAAAATGAAAGATGTCTAAAAAGTGAAGCATTGTTATTTTGCTCCATCAGTCATGTGTGCATGGACTCTGTTGCTGTGTCTCAATTTCAGCCAGTACACTTCAATAAGTATACTATGTCGCATTAAACACTGTAGCGGTTTCTGAAATGGAATACTGCACTTAAAGTCAGTACACTTCAATAAGTATCCTGTGAACACTCTGGCTGTGTCTTTGTATTAAAGTTAGTGCACTTCAAAAAGTATACCGTGAACACTGTGGCTGTGTCTCATACGATGTATTAAAGTTAGTGCACTTCAATAAGCATACTGTGAACACTGTGGCTGTGTCTCAAAAAAATGTATTAAAATTAGTGCACTTCAATGGCATTCTGTGAACACTGTGGCTGTGTCTCATACAATACAGTTAGTACACTTAAATAAATATACTAATTCCCCCCCAAAAATGGATTAACTCGCTGGAATATAAAGACAATATAACATACATCCATAAACGTGGATGCATATGCAAAAGTGCAATATATTTATCTGTACAGTAATCTATTTATTTATATCTGCACCTTGTTGCTCTTTTATCCTGCACTACCATGAGCTAATGCAACGAAATTTTGTTCTTATCTGTACTGTCAAGTTCAAATTTGAATGACAATAAAAAGGAAGTCTAAGTCTAAGTCTATACTATGAACTCCGTGGCTGTCTTATATCAAATACTGTACTCAAGTTAGTGAACTTCAATAAGTATACTGTCTGTGAACACTGTGTACTGCTAATATACACTGCTAATTTATGGATTTTTTTTTCGCTAACAGCCATAATGTTTTGTGTTCAATAGTTTTCATTAAACACATGTATAAACACTGAAAATGTACTTCCTGTTTTAATGCATTAAACCGTAAGTATGGATTCTTTATTCATCACTCTAAGCAACGGTTGTAAATTTTACAATATAACTAAAACAATTCTTTCTTACTAAACCGTTCCATGTGTGATGCCTGTAGGAGTGTTTTCATACGGCCTATCGTAATGTAATCAAGCTAGCGTCGTTAGCATGAGCTAATACGCTAACACGTTTGTGAGTGTCTGCGTTAGTATTATCTGTGTTCCTTTTGTATCGTTTCAGTTTCACAAATTCACCAAGACGTCACCGTTGAGTTACTGAGTCAGTTTAGCTATCTTCCGCAGCTAGCGGGTCCATGACGATGACTTCTGTTTTGTTTGATCCACCGTTTTACTGCCGTGTTACAGACACCGTTTTGAAACAATGAAGGTATGTAAATAAACATACACAAAATGCTTCGGTGTAAATAACTCATTTCACAATACATATCTCTAATATCGCTAAAATTTGTTCCATTTTGTCCACTAGCGACGCTGAGATCATTATTCATCCGTTCGTTACGTCTCGTCTCGATTACTGTAACATATTATTTTCGGGTCTCCCTATGTCTAGCATTAAAAGATTACAGTTGGTACAAAATGCGGCTGCTAGACTTTTGACAAGAACAAGAAAGTTTGATCATATTACGCCTATACTGTATATACCTATATACATATACACTACCGTTTAAAAGTTTGGGGTCACATTGAAATGTCCTTATTTTCAAAGAAGATAACTTTAAACTAGTCTTAACTTTAAAGAAATACACTCTATACATTGCTAATGTGGTAAATGACTATTCTAGCTGCAAATGTCTGGTTTTTGGTGCAATATCTACATAGGTGTATAGAGGCCCATTTCCAGCAACTATCACTCCAGTGTTCTAATGGTACAATGTGTTTGCTCATTGGCTCAGAAGGCTAATTGATGATTAGAAAACCCTTGTGCAATCATGTTCACACGTCTGAAAACAGTTTAGCTCGTTACAGAAGCTACAAAACCGACCTTCCTTTGAGCAGATTGAGTTTCTGGAGCATCACATTTGTGGGGTCAATTAAACGCTCAAAATGGCCAGAAAAAGCGAACTTTCATCTGAAACTCGACAGTCTATTCTTGTTCTTAAAAATGAAGGCTATTCCACAAAATTGTTTGGTGACCCCAAACTTTTGAACGGTAGTGTATATATATATATATATATATATATATATATATATATATATATATATATATATAAAATCTAATCCATTATTATTATTATTATTATCTATACTGGCTCACCTGTACTGGCTTCCTGTGCACTTAAGATGTGACTTTAAGGTTTTACTACTTACATATAAAATACTACACGGTCAAGCTCCTGCCTATCTTGCTGATTGTATTGTACCATATGTCCCGGCAAGAGATCTGCGTTCAAAGAACTCCGGCTTATTAGTGATTCCCAGAGCCCAAAAAAAGTCTGCGGGCTATAGAGCGTTTTCTATTCGAGCTCCAGTACTCTGGAATGCCCTCCCGGTAACAGTTCGAGATGCTACCTCAGTAGAAGCATTTAAGTCCCATCTTAAAACTCATTTGTATACTCTAGCCTTTAAATAGAACCCCCTTTTTAGACCAGTTGATCTGCCGTTTCTTTTCTTTTCTCCTCTGCCCCCCTCTCCTTTGTGGAGGGGGAGTTACACAGGTCCCGTGGCCATGAATGAAGTGCTGGCTGTCCAAAGTCGGGACCCGGGGTGGACCGCTCGCCTGTGCATCGGTTGGGGACATCTCTGCGCTGCTGACCCGTCTCCACTCGGGACGGTCTCCTGCTGGCCCCACTATGGACTGGACTCTCACTATTATGTTGGATCCACTATGGACTGGACTCTCACTATTATGTTAGATCCACTATGGACTGGACTCTCACTATTATGTTACAGCCACTATGGACTGGACTCTCACTATTATGTTACAGCCACTATGGACTGGACTTTCACAATATTATGCTAGACCCACTCGACGTCCATTGCATCCGGTCTCCCCTAGGGGGGGGGGGGGGCACCCACATCCTCTCCAAGGTTTCTCATAGTCATTCACATCGACGTCCCACTGGGTTGTGAGTTTTTCCTTGCCCTTATGTGGTCTCTGAACCGAGGATGTCGTTGTGCAGCCCTTTGAGACACTTGTGATTTAGGGCTATATAAATAAACACTGATTGATTGATTGATTGATATATCTGCGGTTTATAGTCCGGTGCGGCTAATATATGGAAAAATAATTTTTCCATCTCTAATTTAGTGGATGAGGCTTATATACCGGTGCGCTATATGGATCAGAAAATATGGTCGCCCTTTGAAACACACGAATATGATAGTATGTAAACAACAGCCAACCCTAGCAAAAGAACCAACCAGGCTGGTCTACTTGACAATAAAAAAGAGAATCACAACAACAACAACAATTCCTTCTCCTTCTTCTCCGTCCTCTCCGAATTTGTGAGCTACGAAGTGGAGCGTGCTCGCAAGTGGCAACTGGCTGGAGCCTAATTAAAGGACCTTGAAGTTGGAAAGTTTCTTTGCGGGCAAAAAAACATGGAGGGGGGAGGGGAGTGGTGGTGTTTGTGGGCTGGTCGAGTTGCATTAAAGGAGCGTGATTGGCGGCGAGAGAGAGAGAGAGAGAGAGAGAGAGAGAGAGAGAGAGAGAGAGAGAGAGAGAGAGAGAGAGAGAGAGAGAGAGAGGCTGGGATTAGCCGTTGTGCTCGGCAGGCCTTGTGTAACACAGCCCACAGCACTTCCTCCCGCCTGTCTTCTTTTTTTTTTTTTTTAATGAGATCTACAATTAGTTTGATTCCAAAAAGCTCACGGAGCAAATAAATCAATGGCTACCCTCGGCCAGCTGCTGACCTCGCCGCTCGTTGGATTTGTTTACCCCTCTTCTGCCCTTTTTCGGTTAAACACGAGGCTTTGTACTCCCTCGTCCTTCAGCCTCCGCGCGCGACACTCACCTGTCGCTCATCTTTCACCAACACGCCACGCACACAAACCACGACGGAAGGGCTCGATAACGGTCATTTTCGTAATAACCCCCCATTTTGTGGAAAATGGAAAGCGGCGGGGAGCGGGCGGACACATTTCATGGAGCCGCTATTAGGAGCGTTTGGCTATTGGCGTCACGATGTGTTGTGTTGATTAACAATTACCGACTGATGGAGACCAATGACATTTTGTTTTTCCTGGAAGGATTAGCAGGACCCCTGTAGAGAGGGTAATGTAGGTTGTTGTCTTGACTTTTACTTTGTGACAGACTTGTTTAGTCAGTACTGTTTCTTAAAGGCCTACTGAAAGCCACTACTAGCGACCACGCAGTCTGATAGTTTATATATCAATGATGAAATCTTAACATTGCAACACATGCCAATACGGCCGGGTTAACTTATAAAGTGACATTTTAAATTTCCCGACAAACTTCTTGCTGAAAACGTTTCAATATGATGACGTTTGCGCGTGACGTCAATGGTTGAAGCGGAAGTATTCGGAGCCCATTGTATCCAATACAAAAAGCTCTGTTTTCATCTCAAAATTCCACTGTATTCTGGACATCTTTGTTGGTGAATCTTTTGCAATTTGTTTAATGAACAATGAAGACTGCAAAGAAGAAAGTTGTAGGTGGGATCAGTGTATTAGCGGCTGGCTGCAGCAACACAAACAGGAGGACTTTGAGGTGGATAGCAGACACGCTATCCGACGCTAGCCGCCGACCGCATCAGTGATCGGGTGAAGTCCTTCGTCGCACCGTTGATCGCTGGAACGCAGGTGAGCACGGGTGTTGATGAGCAGATGAGGGCTGGCTGGCGTAGGTGGATAGCTAATGTTTTTAGCCTAGCTCTGTGAGGTCCCGTTGCTAAGTTAGCTTCAATGGCGTCGTTAGCAACAGCATTGTTAAGCTTCGCCAGGCTGGAAAGCATTAACCGCGTAGTTACATGTCCATGGTTTAATAGTATTGTTGATTTTCTGTCTATCCTTCCAGTCAGGGGTTTATTTCTTTTGTTTCTATATGCAGTTAAGCTCGATTCTATCACGTTAGCTCCGTAGCTAAAGTGTTTCGCCGATGTATTGTCGTGGAGATAAAAGTCACTGTGAATGTCCATTTCGCATTCTCGACTTTCATTTTCAAGAGGATATAGTATCCGAGGTGGTTTAAAATACAAATCCGTGATCCACAATAGAAAAAGGAGAGAGTGTGGAATCCAATGAGCCAGCTAGTACCTAAGTTACGGTCAGAGCGAAAAAAGATGCATCCTGCACTGGACTCTAGTCCTTCACTCTCACGATCCTCATCCACGAATCTTTCATCCTGGCTCAAATTAATGGGGTAACCGTCGCTTTCTCGGTCCGAATCGCTCTCGCTGCATTGTAAACAATGGGGAAATGTGAGGAGCCTTTCAACCTGTGATGTCACGCTACTTCCGGTACAGGCAAGGCTTTTTTTATCAGCGACCAAAAGTTGCAAACTTTATCGTCGATGTTCTCTACTAAATCCTTTCAGCAAAAATATGGCAATACCGCGAAATGATCAAGTATGACACATAGAATGGATCTGCTATCCCTGTTTGAATAAAACAAATTCATTTCAGTAGGCCTTTAACTCATGCACTGTCGTGCTCACACTTTAAGGGGGCCTACCATATTTTTTGGACCATAGAGCGCACTCTATTTAGGTCTATTTTCATACAAAAGTGCAGACCTGGGCAAATTAAGGCCCGGGGGCCACATGCGGCTCGTTGAGCTTTTTAATCTGGCCCGCCGGACATTCCCAAATAATTTTTTTAGATCTTTAAGATGGAAAGTGTAGCTGCCATTCCGATGTGCAGTCAAGTTTTCTAATGACCGTAAGTCTTCAACTATACTAAGTATTTCAATGGTTGGAATCTGCATTTATTGATGATATACCAGTTACTATGGTGATCTAATTAGTTACTATGGTCATCTAATTAGTTACTATGGTCATCTAATTAGATACTATGGTCATCTAATTAGATACTATGGTCATCTAATTAGATACTATGGTCATCTAATTAGATACTATGGTCATCTAATTAGTTACTATGGTCATCTAATTAGATACTATGGTCATCTAATTAGATACTATGGTCATCTAATTAGATACTATGGTCATCTAATTAGTTACTATGGTCATCTACGTCACAGCAGCTCAGACGAGGCACCAAGCAGTGTGGGCGGGAAGCATTTCCACAGACGCGGAAGGAGATTTTCCCAACAAAGTTCTAAAGCTTAGTGATATATAGAATAGAATAGAATAGTATAGAATAGAAAGTACTTTATTGATGTCTGGGGGGAATTCAGCAAATATCAGATATATAGATTGTAGGTGGGTTTATTTTGTACCCTTCGCGTTCATATTTCACCATTTGTTGCATTTTTGTTGCGTTTCACTTGATTGTAAAATATGTCGATGGAAAGGGGGTTGTGACATTCATATTTTGTCAATATTCAGTGTTTTATCGTTCATATAAAAATGTAAAATTCCATTACGTTTTTTTAAGGCAGTCTGTCATAACGTTTTTAGCATTCAATCAGACATTATTGTGAGGTTTGGTATTAGCGTTCCTAAAAATAGATATACCGGCCCCTAGACACTTTTTTTTCCTTCTAAATGTGGCCCCCTGAGTCAAAATAATTGCCCAGGCCTGCCCTAGTGGCTCCCTGGAGAATTTTTAAAAAAGGATTGAAAATGGAAAAAGACGGGAAAAAATATTTTTTTGGTTTTAGTATGTTTTTTGTTTAAGGACAAACATGACACAAACCTTCCCAATTGTTAGAACTACCACTGTTTAATATGTTTGTGTGTATGCTTCACTGATAAGAGTATTTGGCGAACATCGTTTTGTCCTACTAATTTCTGCGGTTCTTGAACTCACCATAGTGTGGACTGTGGCGCAACGGTTTGTTTACATGTAAAATTTTCTACTCCTTTTTGTCTCATTTTGTCCACCAAATGTTTTATACTGTGCGTGAGTTCACAAAGGTGAGCTTTGTTGAGTTTATTGACTTGTTGGAGTACTAATGAGGCATATTTGGTCAGTGCATGACTGCAAGCTAATCAATGCTAACATGTACTTGCCAACCCTCCCGATTTTCTCAGGAGACTCCCGAATTTCAGTGCCTCTCCCGAAAATCTCCCGGGACAACCATCCTCCCGAAAAGCTCCCATTTTCCACCCGGACAACCTATATTGTGGGCGTGCCTTAAAGGCACTGCCTTTAGCGTCCTCTCTCACCTGAAAAGGAGACTATTATATATGTGTCCGTTATCCATAGGTTTATCTATAACCCATAAAGTAGGCAGGCTTGGAACTATTTCTCAGCGTGTGTTTATTCCAGCCGGCACGTTAATACACTGACACACAACATCCGGATTCCCATCATGCATTGCAAGTTGGTTTTCCATAATATTACGAATCAAAACTCCATATTATGTCTCTTTATATGTGCCATTTTGGGGTCTTTATACACACACCATACTAATACCGTATGTTGAAGCACAGTACGTCTGACTATGGTAGTCATAAGGCTCCAACAATCCATCAAGCGGTGCGGCTTCGTAGCTTACCAAAGTCGTACTAAAACATTTTGACATATTTTTGAGTGCTGTGTGTAATGTTCAATATTCTCAAATAAACATAAATGTTTTTGGCTTGCTTGCTTGCTCACCTGTACTTGCTAGCATCATTTATTGAACAGGAGGTGTCAACCTGCAGTCCACATGTATCTCTTATGTGTGACTGCACACTTACCATTACACCATGTACAAAATAAAATTGCACAACCAGAATTAATTCTTACATTAGGCGCACCGGGTTATAGGACGCACTGTTGATTTATGAGAAAATGAAAGGATTTCATAATCGGAAAAATACGGCCGTCCATTCGTGACCCAAGACATGTTTGAGTGTGTTTGAGTGTGCGTGCTGACCTCCAGCCAGGCTAGTCTTGCAGCCCTTGGGTCTGCCGGCGCCGGATACGTCCAGGTTCATGTCGGACATCTTGACTCCGGAGCGGGCCTCGGCAATCAGCTGCCGGGCTCTCTCCCTGAGCTGTCTCCGCCGCTCGGCATCCCGCTCCTCCAAAAAAAACAAGCAAACAAAAAATATTTACTGTACATCTGATTGGTTGAAATCCCACAAGCATTCATGATTAGAGAGAATTAGGAATGGCTCAAACGATGATGGAGCATTATGAAACATCAGGAGTAGGGATGTCCAATCATTTCGGCCGATAAATGCTTTAAAATGTAATATCGGAAATTATCAGTATCGGTTTCAAAAAGTAAAATGTATGACTTTTTAAAACGCCGCTGTGTACACGGACGTAGGGAGAAGTACAGAGCGCCAATAAAGCTTAAAGGCACTGCCTTTGCGTGCCGGCCCAATCACATAATATCTCCGGCTTTTCACACACACAAGTGAATGCAACGCATACTTGGTCAACAGCCATACAGGTCACACTGAGGGTGACCGTATAAACAACTTTAACACTGTTACAAATATGCGCCACACTGTGAACCCACACCAAACAAGAATGACAAACACATTTCGGGAGAACATCCGCACCGTAACACAACATAAACACAACAGAACAAATACCCAGAACCCCTTGCAGCACTAACTCTTCCGGGACGCACAATATACACCCCCCGCTAACCCGCCCACCTCAACCTCCTCATGCTCTCTCAGGGAGAGCATGTCCCAAATTCCAAGCTGCTGTTTTGAGGCGTGTTAAAAAAAAGTAATGCACTTTGTGACTTCAATAATAAATATGGCAGTGCCATGTTGGCATTTTTTTCCCTAACTTGAGTTGATTTATTTTGGAAAACCTTTTTACATTGTTTAATGCATCCAGCGGGGCATCACAACAATATTAGGCATAATAATGTGTTAATTCCACGACTGTATATATCGGTATCGGTTGATATCGGAATCGGTAATTAAGAGTTGGACAATATCAGAATATCGGCAAAAAAGACATTATCGGACATCTCTAATAATAATGTCAGTATTTATTATATGTAAATATTACATATATGTTATAATTTATATTGCTACTATGGTACATTTCTAAGTGTACTTTATACCTGCATTATCATTTCCATCCTTACCCTTTCCATCCTTTGTAACTGAGCTACTGTGTGGAACAATTTCCCTTGTGGATCAATAGAGTTTGTCTAAGTCGAAGTCTATATACGGCTTTTAATTTTTTGCAGTTACAGACAGATTTGTTTTTTGGTCCAATATGGCTCTTTTAACAATTTGAGTTGCCGACCCCTGAACAAGTCTGGAACTAAAGTCTTAAAGAAGTTTCTTAAGCACAAACATTATGACTAAAGTGGTGAACTTTCATTTCATTAATCTTTAGTTAAACACATTTATTATTGATTTAATTAGAATGTATATATTTTAGCACTGCACAATTGTATGTACATGTATTTTTGTAATCATTCTACTAATTCAGTATTAATATTTGCGTGGGCCCCTCTGTAGTGGAAAAGCGGGGCCTGAAGTCAAAAATATTAAGAACTGCTGTGAAAGACTGCGGGTGATTATTTTGAGACATCTCTTCACAGTTGCAGTGAACGTACCTGAACATGTACTCACTCATTTAAGTACACCAAGGCCACAAAACCTTCATTACCTAACAGCATCACCAAAATGGACGCACACAAGCACATCCAGGCATTACACGCCAGGTATTGAGCCACCGTCATCACAGTAATGGCAGAAATGACCATTTCTGTCCGATTCAATCTGATCCTCCAGATAGCGCACCGGCACAAACACACACACTCACACACACTCACACGCACACACACACACACACACACACACACACACACACACACACACACACACACACACACACACACACACACACACACACACACACACACACACACACACACACACACACACACACACACACACACACACACACACACACACACACACACACACACACACCCACACAGGTTATCATTTGGAATGGGGACCAAGTTTTTGATCATCACTTTTGGGGACCACCCTTTCTACAGGTTGTGTAGGCATAAAAAAAATGGTGTAAAATGGCCACTGCCCAGTTAGCTCATACACGTCTTTAAATCTCTGGATTGATGAAGTAATGTGCTGATCATTCCTACTGGGGACCCTGGGGGAAAAGAGTTAATATGGTTCATGGGGACCAAATTTTAATCATTTTGCATAATTCACACAAATTTGTACGTAAATACTGAGGACCATTTAAAAAAAAAGAAAATTTCAAAGTAAATATGCCATGATCCTCAGAATACAGCACTACAGCTGTCCTCTTATAGGAAGTTTCACCACTTAAATGTTAAAGCAAATCCTGCATCTTCTGCGACATTACTGAAACTGCTATTTAGCCGTAATGAAGTTGTCTGCAACTCCAACTACCATATATAGAAGGATGGAACATTCTGAATGTGAATCATACTTTAAGGCGATAATGTTTTATAATCATGCTGTATGAAAATGTCATCCTAAGGAACACTAAACCAGATTTTGTATTTGGAAAAATATATTAGTTTTAACTAAGGATGGATACCATACAGAATCACAGTACTATTAATGCCAGGATAACAAATATTTCACTTTTCAAGAAAATTAATGTTCTCTTTTACCAGTATTTGAAACACGTAAACAAAGTAACCCAAATTTCCAACCATTTAAAAAGGATTCCCTTTAGGGCAGTGGTCCCCTACCACCGGTCCGCGGACCGATTGGTACCGGGCCGCGCAAGAAATAAAAAAAAAATTTTTTTTTTTTAATTAAATCAACATAAAAAACACAATATATACATTATATATATACACCCCCCCCCCCCCCCCCCCCCCCCCACCTCCGGTCCGTGGGACAAATTTTCAAGCGTTTGACCGGTCCCCAACTACAAAAAGGTTGGGGACCACTGCTTTAGGGGACCTGTTTTTTTTGTCCCCATACCGTCAGAGGTCCCCTAAAGGTGACTGTGTAAACCAGGGGTGGGCAATTAATTTTTACCGGGGGCCGCATGAGCAACCCGAGCACTGCTGGAGGGCCACATCCACAATATTTCAATTAAATTTTGCTCAATATTATTTGTTATATATACCGTAAGATAAATAATAATAATAATAATAATAATTAATAATAATAGTAATACTTCAACATAGTGTGTGTAACAGCATTCCATGACTAATATAAATAAATTAACACTAATAATAAATGACAGTAAAATAAGCACACGTATGACTGAGGAGTCATAGTGTAACTTTGTGTGGTGTTTGAGTTGTCCGACTTTTTGTGTGGCCATAAACGCACCAGTGGTTTAGTGGTATGCGTGTTGGTGACAGATGACAAGTTGGTTTTGGCCTGGTTTGTACGGCAGAAAATGACTAGTTTTTCGAGATAGAATTGTTTTACTCATGTTTTTGGTGTGGTTATGTCCGAATGTAAACAGTTTTGCTCAATAAAGTGATGGATATAATTCCTGTCCTCGAAGCATCACGATAGACGTTACAATAATTGAACGGTGTTCAATTGAACGGTGTTGACGAACACCGTTAGGGCCGCTTGTTGTCACTGTCACTCAAAGTTGCATTGCAAAATTACATAGAATAAATGTGTTTATTTTGTTTAGAATTCAGATGGGATTTGATTTGGTGTGCGGCATATTTGCTGCGCGCAGCGGACGCTTGAGCAGTGCGCAATTGCGCAGGCACGCACCTTAGAGGGAACGTTGCTTTGCAGTCCATGTCTTGTTGGAAACACGCCATTCTTCATCAACTTTTCTCTTTTTAGCGTCTCGGGTGTAAACCGTGCATCAATTGTCGCTGCATGTGCACCTTCACTTGCAGGTTACACACGGACACACGCCCATAAATAATACTTTTCAAAATAAAAGCAGCGCAGTTGTATTGCGCTCACGACATAGATGTTTTTTCAACTTTATTTTGTAATTTGTAATTGCAGCTGTTCACATTCACTCACAATCACGCACACGCATACGTCCACACGGAAGTAATACAAATAATGATTTTCAAAACAAAAGCAGCACCGTTGTATTGCACACTCGACATAGATACTTTTTAAAATTTATTTTGTAATTTATAATTGGCCTCACGCGGGCCGGACAGGGACGTACAAAGGGCCGGATGCGGCCCGCGGGCCGCAGAATGCCCAGGTCTGGTGTAAACAGAGCAATGTCCCCATTAAGTAAGCATTGTCACAACACACACACACACACACACACACACACACACACACACACACACACACACACACACACACACACACACACACACACACGCACACACACACTGTTGTGAGAGCAACCAGGTGCTAAATAATAACCATCCCAACAAGTCATGTTGTTGAGGTGGGAGTGACGTTTAGGTAAAAACCCTGCGAGGGTATTTTAAAGCTTACGTGAACACACAAAATGTGTCCCTCAAGAGTGGACCGGAAGCCGCAAAGATACGACCTCCAGGGACCGTGAAGAAGTTATTTTGTGTAACTCTTCTCCCTCCCTGTGGTTTCCTGTTAATCAGGCTTCTCCATATTGCGGCAGGGCTTTTAGGCCTGGCCCCATTCAGGCAGCCGTTTGTCCATTAACAAAACAAGCAGCGCCCGCTAATGAGCTACATCTCCCCATTTCCATGTCAATTGTTTGTTTGTAGCCATTGTTGGCCTGGGACAATGGGCTTGTGTTGTAAATGACGGCAACTTTAATGCACTCTCAGTGTGAGAGTGTGTGCGTGTGTGTGCGTGTGTGTTCTTGTATTTATACCCTTCTTGAGACATCAACAGGGAAAAGTACTTTCCATATGAGGACCGGTGAACAAGTTAGGACCGAAATCACGGTCCCAATACGGAAAAACCATTGCATCTAATAGAGAAGCAAATACTAGAGTCCGTGAACATTGCTCCAAAGTCAGGATTTTTTGTTGATTTAATGTGCATACAAAAGTAGACATTGACAGGTGCAAAGGCAGCAATATGTGATAAAACAAGACGGCAGCTAAAGAAGGACTTCCCTATTCATCCCCGAAAAAAATCTGCCAGGTGAACAGCTGATTTTACGACTTCCGGTGCTGACGTAAGACAACCCGAGTCCCATATGTGACCATAGGATGAATAAATACACTACGGTACTAAGACTATAGTGGCCATTAACAGTTAGCTTCTACAAATGGGTTGCCCAAAGTGCGGCACAGGAGCCATCTATGACTCGTTTGTCATCGGCCTAAAGCACATTACAAAAAACAAAAAATAGAGATCTCATTTGCACCCCTGGTGGTGAAATCATCAAAATTAGGGTGGTCCCAAAAAGGAGGGACCTTTTAAATTGACTGTGTGTCGGTCTTAAAAGTGCTCCCCCTTTGGTCAACATATGAAATAACAAGTGCGTGTAAAAAATTTAAGTGCTCCCTCTCTGGACAACATATATAATAACAAAGTGTGTGTAAAGAATTGAAATGCGCCCCCTTTGGCCAAAATTTTTTTTTAAAATAAATAAATATGTATATAGAGACATACTGTAATAACGAAGTAAATGAAAAAACAAAAAATAAATAAAAGCAGTCTTGTTCTCACAATGTGTCAACATTTTTCTTATACAATTGGGAACAACTTCTTTCTGTTTCTGTAATATTGCAATATTTTCTCGTAAAATTATTACTTTTTCATGTAAAATGATTACCTTATAATGCAAAATGGTGACATTTGTCATATAAAATTCTGACTTTTATCACAATATTGCCAATTTTTTTGTTCTTGTAAAATAGTGAAATGTTTTGAGTAAAATCATGACTTCTGTCATAATTTTGCCAAGTAAAAATTCAGATTATTATAATATTGTCAAAATGTTTAAGTTTTCTTATAAAATTGTGACTTTTGTCGAGTAAAATTACGACTCTTTTCATAAAGTTGCCAAAAGTTTGAGCTTTTCTTGTAAAATTGCAACTGTTATTGAGTAAAATTCCAAATTTTATCATAATATTGCACATGTAAAATTTTGACTTGACTTCCAAAATTTGTATTAAAAGTTTTACTTGTGAAATTCCAACACATTTTTCACAACAAGCTTTTTTATATTTGCATAGTATGTATATATTATTAATGTTGTAAATACAAATCTTTATATATCTAGAAAGGGTGGTCATAAAGAGGTAGGCATTTTTCGGAGGTCTCAAGAAGGTAGAAAATACAATAATTTGTGTGTGTGTGTGTATGTGTGTGTGTGTGTGTGTGTGTGTGTGTGTGTGCCCAAGGGGATGCCCAAAGGGAGATGGGAACACACCTTTAAGAGATAATGATAGAGACACCAAGGGAAATAGAGAGATAATTAAGAATCAGAAGCAAAAAGATTAAGTGATTAAGTGATTGTTTTTGAAACAATAGAACACATTTTTATCTGATGAACACCACGCTTAATTTTGAATATAAAATATACACATTCAAGTAAAGTTAATATTAAGTTCCACACAGGTGTGTAAAACAGCCTCTTTCCGCTTAATTTGAATATAATTTATACAGACATGGCCAAGAAAGGATACAAATGTGTCTATTTTGGCTCTTTAAATATAAGGACTACAAACGCGTGTGAAGGGAGTGAAGCTGGACGTGATGTCGGGACATTGTCTGTGTTTTTAAATGACACACTGCTAACTTTAACTTGAACTTAATATGGTAACTTTGACAGAAGACAATTGTGCAAGTGCAAGCAAAATACCCAACGACAAGGTTCCGTGTTAGGTCCTCCATTAATCTACCGTATTTTTCGCACTACAAGGCGCACATAAAATCCTTTAATTTTCTCAAAACTCGACAGTGTGCCTTATAACGTACGGAATAATTTTGGTTGTGCTTACCGTACTTTTTCTTCTTACTCGTCGTCGCCATGTCTCTTCTTCGTTCTTCTGCTTCGTCTCTGTTATGTTTTTGGACATTACTACTTGTAGTTTGGAAGCAATGCATGATGGGAATCCGGATGTTGTGTGTCAGTGTATTAACGTTCCGGCTGGAATAAACACACGCTGAGAAATAGCTCCGTGCCTGCCTACGTTATGGGTTATAGATAAACCTATGGATAACGGACACATATATAATAGTCTCCTTTTCAGGTGAGAGAGGACGCTAAAGGCAGTGCCTTTAAGGCACCCCAATATTGTTGTTCGGGTGGAAATCGGGAGAAATTCGGGAGAATGGTTGCCCCGGGAGATTTTCGGCAGGGGCACTGAAATTCGGGAGTCTCCCGGGAAAATCGGGAGGGTTGGCAAGTATGGACTACACCAGGGGTGGGCAATTAATTTTTACCGGGGGCCGCATGAGCAACCCGAGCACTGCTGGAGGGCCACATCGACAATATTTCAATTAAATCTTGCTCTATATTATTTTTGATATATACCGTAAGATAAATAATAATAATAATAATAATAATAATAATAATACTTTCATTTAACCTAACTTAACTTTATACCAAAAGCACTGCTTTGGAAATCAGTTGTACCCCTTTCAGAGATCACATTTAGTTCCCCTTAAACATCCTCATGTTGCACAATGAAATGTAAGCATAGGATGAAGTGTGCATTCCTGTAACTTTCTCTAGTAACAGCATTCCATGATTAATGTAAATAAATTAACATTAATAATAAATGACAGTAAAATAAGCACACGTATGACTGAGGAGTCATAGTGTAACTTTGTGTGGTGTTTGAGTTGTCCGACTTTTTGTGTGGCCATAAACGCACCAGTGGTTTAGTGGTATGCGTGTTGGTGACAGATGACAAGTTGGTTTTGGCCTGGTTTGTACGGCAGAAAATGACTAGTTTTTCGAGATAGAAGTGTTTTACTCATGTTTTTGGTGTGGTTATGTCCGAATATAAACAGTTTTGCTCAATAAAGTGATCGATATAATTCCTGGCCTCGAAGCATCTCGATAGACGTTACAAATATTGAACGGTGTTCAATTGAACGGTGTTGACGAACACCGCTAGGGCCGCTTGTTGTCACTGTCACTCAGAGTTGCATTGCAAAATTACACAGAATAAATGTGTTTATTTTGTTTAGAATTCAGATGGGATTGATTTGGTGCGCGGCATATATTTGCTGCGCGCAGAGGACGCTTGAGCAGTGCGCAATTGCGCAGGTGCGCACCTTAGAGGGAACGTTGCTTGGCAGTCCATGTCTTGTTGAAAACACGCCATTCGTCATCAACTTTTCTCTTTTTAGCGTCTCGGGTGTAAACCGTGCATCACTTGTCGCTGTGCACCTTCACTCGCAGGTTACACACGGACATACGCCCATAAATAATACTTTTCAAAATAAAAGCAGCACAGTTGTATTGCGCGCACGACAGATGTTTTTTCAACTTTATTTTGTAATTTGTGATTGCAGCTGTTCACATTCACTCACAATCACGCACGCGCATACGTCCACACGGAAGTAATACAAATAACGCTTTTCAGAACAAAAGCAGCACCGTTGTATTGCACACTCGACATAGATACTTTTTTACATTTATTTTGTAATTTATGATTGGCCTCACGCGGGCCGGACAGGGACGCACAAAGGGCCGAATGTGGCCCGCGGGCCGGCCGCAGAATAACCAGGTCTGGACTACACTGTTTCCGCTTGCAAGTGGTCTGTGTGTATGTCTACTTGCGACATGTGTTTTAGCGCGCCATCAGGCACATGAAAAAAAAAAAGAAGAAAGAAAATTGGATTTTGCTAAGGCATTATAGTACCTTTTTTAATTCTTTAGTAGTAGTATACGGTACACCTAAAGCAACGTACACATTCCCATTGTCACACACGTCATAATACTGTTTGTCATGTCTTGACTTCCACTGAAGATGCAGAAAAGCTGATGCAAGCAGATGCCTAAACTCATTTAGAGACAAAAGCCTAGCGAGAGTCGTACAACTGGACTGCGACATGAGCTCATGAATAAACATGTCTCCTCTTTCTTAGTCTATTCCCCATTTTTGCATTCCCTGCATAAAAAAAAAATGTACGACTGTTGTAATTATCTCGTGTTTTACTGTTTTTCATGGCGGTTGTCAGCCTGCTTTTACAAATGCAATATGATAAACAGTAATGTCACTGGCGGGCCTTCTGGCAAGGGACTGATTGCAGATAGGGACACGATCACCAGTGTAAGTGCGGCTGTGTAGCAATAAGCACACAGCTTTGTGCCCCAAACACCCTGAAAAACATCCCACTATATTTTTTGGTCGGGGAAATTGACTGTGTCTGTCCAGAGGCTAGGATTAAAGCTATAGAAAATGCATGTGCCTAGCACCGAGCTCAGTCAGCTATAAAGCCGCTGATTAGAAAATATGAGAATGTGTATTGGTACGGAGGAGAGGTGCGCCGTGTTGTAAAGGACGACATGTTATCTGGGATAAAACGTCTCCGGACGCGAGTACACCGGGCGAACTTTGTACTTTCTAACGGGAAACCACTCATTTGAGGATAGGAGGCTGAGACAATGTTGGGATAGGGTAGTACGTTATACCGGTATTAGTATAGTACCGCGATACTAATTAATCATATTCGGTAATATACCGCCTCTAAAAAGTACCGGTCCCCCACCCGTCGTCCTGCCGTTTCATGCAGACGAGCATGTTCGGCAGTGCACACACATGGAGTACTTACAAGCAGACACAGTGTGTAGACAGAAAAGGGAGAACGGACACATTTGAAAAAAAAATTGATTTAGAAATGTTACAATAAAGAATCGTACAGGACAGATTAAAAAAAATAAATAATATATATATGTTTTAAAAAATAATTTTTTGATTCGATTAATAATAGTTATAATAAGAATCGTGATTTATTTAAACCTGATTTTATTTTTATTTTTTACACCTCTAATGGACAGGACAGATTAAAATAAATAAAATGATATATATATATATATATATATATATATATATATATATGTATAAAAAAAACTTTTTTTTATTCGATTAATAGTTATAAATAAGAATCGCGATTTATTTGAAACCCGATTTTTTTTTACACCTCTACTTGACAGGACAGATAAAAAAAAACATGTGTATATACTGTATATATATATATATATATATATATATATATATATATATATATATATATATATATATATATATATATATATATATATATATATATATATATATATACTATATTTAAAACATTTTTTATTTATTTTTTTATTCGATTAATAATAGTTATAAATAAGAATCGCGATTCATTTGAAACCAGATTGACACCTCTACTTGTCAGGACAGATTAAAAAAAAAACATGTATATACTGTATTTAAAAAAAAATAATAATATTTTTTGATTCGATTAATAATAGTTATAAATAAGAATCGCGATTCATTTGAAACCCGATTTTTTTTACACCTCTACTGGACAGGACAAATTTTAAAAAAGATATATAAATAAATACAAAAAATTATTTTTAAAAAATAGTTTTTTTACTTTTTTGACTCGATTAATAATTGTTAAAAAAAAAAAGGGAATCGTTATTCATTCGAAAATCAGTTTTTTGACTCCCCTATTAGGGACTCGATGCTGCTGAACGTAAACGTCTGACAAAAATGGGAAAATAAAGTAATTTCGTCCACTGGAACACAACTGAGGAGGAGAAAAACCTCCAACACAAAGCAAACCAGCCTCCCAGCTACGTGATCAAGGCCGTGGAAACAAGTGGAAAAAAAAGATGAGAGAAGCTGCCAGTCAGCGGGAGGCACCGCCACAAGAATGGAAACACGGGGAGAGAAGAGACATTCTCTTTCGGAAAAGGCACCAGCGAGAACAACCATGAACTGTGTCCGCCATTGACCGCTGGGCACCTCCAGGGGAAGAGGGGCTGAACGCTTGAGTGGGAGACTGAGACACAGGGCACCTCGGTGGGCTTGGCGTCTCGGTGAAGGCCCCCCTTTCTGCTCTGGAGGTTCTTTTTTTTTTTTTTTTTTTTTTTTTTTGAGGCAGGCTGGTTGCTCTTTTCTGTGCGAGGGAGGGAAGGCACGCACCGCTGGTCATGTACAGAGAGAGCTGGCGAGGGCACACGGCGATGCCACACACACAAAATCACTATCTCAAAAGGGGTTTGCCAACCTCCCAGATAGCCAGCCAGTCTGGCAGCCAGTCATGCAGGTCCGGACATTTGTCATGACAGGCTAATTCACAGTCAAGAGGTGCTTTAGGTCTCTATCTTGCCCGGCCACACGCACTGAAGAGCACGGGAACACACACGCACACAATCATTTTCCCATACTGTTTCCAACAACGCAGCATGATGGAGGTGCACAAACACTTGGCCGATTTGGGTGTTGGACCATCGCTCACAGCTATTGCGCCGCAAAATAAACACGTAAGTTGGTTTTCGCAGCCCCTGCAGTGCCGTGCGACAAAGCTGAAGGAAATGGATTATCCAAAAGCTCTTCGTAAAAGTCCAATCACGTTGATCGATTCTCCGATGCATCAAGATTAGAACCTGGGCGATTCATGAAACCATGGACAAATGTCCAAACATTGAATGTTTATGTATGTTTAAGTAATACTAAGGGTGTAACGGTACACAAAAATTTCGGTTTTGGTACGTACCTCGGTTTAGAGGTCACGGTTCGGTTCATTTTCGGTACAGTTAGAAAACAACAAATACATTTTTTGGTTATTTATTTACCAAATTTGTAAACAATGGCTTTATCCTTTTAACATTGCTTTAAAATAGCTCTGTGTGTGATGGATGTGAGCCACCACTAGGCTGATCAGTGCAACAGCAGGCAGTCATGAATGCTAAGCATAACAATAACATACATATATACACACAGGGTCCATTGCCAGGCTTAATGTGGTCAACATATAGAAAATAAAAACTAAATAAGATAAGGCTCAGAATGGTTTCTTAACAAAACCTTTCTACATATAAAGTGCTTTTTTTGATCGATTGATTGAGACTTTTATTAGTAGGTTGCACAGTACAGTACATATTCCGTACAATTGACCACTAAATGGTAACACTCCAATAAGTTTCAATTTGTTAATCCACGTTAATCAACATTAAACTGCCTCAAGTTGTTGCTCAGATTAAATAAAATGATATAAAAAGTGCAACATTAAACAGTTTCAAGTTAACTCCAACGCCTTTAACCCTGGTGACTTTCACTCAATCTTCGGGTTTTTTGCCAGAAAAATCAGTTTATCCACATTGTCTGCAGAAAGAGCAGACCTGCTTGCAGTTACAATGTCTCAGTGGGTCAAAATCTAGTTTTTAATGCAATATGGTCTTAAATCTGCTGCTATAAAAACACCAACGGCATTTATTATTGCTTTAGCCCTGCCTGACTCGCCGAGGAGAGGCTGCTTGAATGCGGTGTTTGCACCACACTCGTCTTTATTTTCGTTGAAGCGATGTTCACTTGGGGGTGGTGACGCTTCAAATCAATCAATCAATCAATGTTTATTCATATAGCCCTAAATCACAAGTGTCTCAAAGGGCTGTACAAGCCACAACGACATCCTCGGTACAGAGCCCAAGGGTTAGCATGTTTGACGTGTTGGCAGAAGCATACCTGCTGCTGCTGAACAATGTCGGCAAACCTCTGTCCTCCATTGTTGTATCGCACTGTGAAGCCGAAGTGTTCCCAAACGGGAGATCTTAACGAGGCATGAGGGTCTTCCAGCTCTGGCTTTTGCATGTTGCAGTAGCCCGGTCGTTGCTAGCATGCCGTGTGTTGTGCCTCGTGTGCATTGTTTACACAACGTGCGCTACGCTACTTAATATGTCCGTGTGGAAACTCGGTTCGGTACACCTCCGAACCGAACCGAAACCCCCGTACCGAAACGGTTCAATACAAATACACGTACCGTTACTCCCTTAAGTAATACAGATGGTACTAAAATGTGGCATTAATGCTGAGTTTGATTAGATTTGATATATTTTATTTCAAATTTGCAAAAAACAAGAGCAAGCCTGATCCAATACAGTGCTGTAGCCTTAAAGGCCTACTGAAATGACTTTTTTTTTATTTAAACGGGAATAGCAGATCCATTCTATGTGTCATACTTGATCATTTCGCGATATTGCCATATTTTTGCTGAAAGGATTTAGTAGAGAAAATCGACGATAAAGTTCGCAACTTTTGCTCGCTGATAAAAAAAAGCCTTGCCTGTAGCGGAAGTAGCGTGACGTCACAGGAGCTAGTATTCCTCACAATTCCCCGTTGTTTACAATGGAGCGAGAGAGATTCTGACCGAGAAAGTGATGATTACCCCATTAATTTGAGCGAGGATGAAAGATTCGTAGATGAGGAACGTTACAGTGAAGGACTTGAGAGGCAGTGATGGACGTATCTTTTTTCGCTCTGACCGTAACTTAGGTACAAGCTGGCTCATTGGATTCCACACTCTCCTTTTTCTATTTTGGATCACGGATTTGTATTTTAAACCACCTCGGATACTATATCCTCTTGAAAATGAGAGTCGAGAACGCGAAATGGACATTCAGTGCCTTTTATCTCCACGACAATACATCGGCGAAATGCTTTAGCTACGAGCTAACGTGATAGCATCTTGCTTTAACTGCATATAGAAACAGAAGAAATAAACCCCTGACTGGAAGGATAGATAGAAAATCAACAATACTATTAAACCGTGGACATGTAAATACACGGTTAATGCTTTCCAGGCTGGCGAAGGTTAACAATGCTGTGCTAACGACACCATTGAAGCTAACTTAGCAACCGGACCGCACAGAGCTACGCTAAAAACATTAGCTCTCCACCTACGCCAGCCAGCCCTCATCTACTCATCAACACCCGTGCTCACCTGCGTTCCAGCGATCGGCAGAAGGACGAAGGACTTCACCCGATGCGTTTGGCGGCCCGGAGACGTAGGAAGTCAAGGTGAGGTCGGCGGCTAGCGCGGCTAGCGCTCCAACAAAGTCCTCCTGGTTGTGTTGCTGTAGTCCGCTGCTAATACACCGATCCCACCTACAACTGTCTTCTTTGCAGCCTTCATTGTTCATTAAAAAAATTGCAAAAGATGTCCAGAATACTGTGGAATTATGAAATGAAAACAGAGCTTTTTGTATAGGATTCTACGGGGTACCATAACTTCCGTTACCCTGACTTTGTCACGCGCATACGTCATCATACCGCGACGTTTCAGCCGGATATTTCCCGGGAAATTTTAAATGTCACTTTATAAGTGAACCCGGCCGTATTGGCATGTGTTGCAATGTTAAGATTTCATCATTGATATATAAACTATCAGACTGCGTGGTCGGTAGTAGTGGCTTTCAGTAGGCCTTTAACAGCCATTATAACAAAATGAAAACAATGGAGAATTGTCATGATCCGTGGTCCGGATCATGTTTTGTTGTGTTCTGTTAGTTTTGGACTCTATTAGTTCCTGTTTTTGTGCACCCTTGTTTGTTTTAGTTACCATGGTTACTTATTATTTCCACCTGTCTCTGATTAGTGTTCGCCCGCTCACCTGCTGCCCGAGCACTAATCAGAGGCATTATTCAAGCTTACCTTTGCCGGTCAGTCGGCCTGGCGTCATTGTTTGTCAACGTAAGTTTTGCTTGTCTCCTAGCCAATGCTAAGTGGTAGCCTTGTCTACCTAAGTTTTGCTTGTTTCTAGTCCATGCTAAGTGGTAGCCTTGTCTACCTAAGTTTTGCTTGTTTCTAGTCCATGCTAAGTGGTAGCTTAGTTTCGAGTGCGATCAGCACATTATTCCTTTTGCTTGTTTTCTGTTTTTGGTACCACGCGTTATTTTTGAGAATAAATCACGTTCTTACCTGCACGCCTTGTCCGGAGTGGTCCGTCTGCATTTCGGGAGAACGAACCCCGCAGTAAGCTGCGAAAACCCCGTCGTGACAAGAATAAAAACACTTATTTGATCCCACCCCTTTTCTTTAAATCATACATTACTCTGAGCTACAACTACCTGTTCACTCTATGTACAAACTTAATGAACTTGTATACACATAAATGATAAATATATACATACATATGCACACTACACACATACATAGCCACACCATTACCAATGGTGATGTTGGAAATGGCCTCATGCCCCAGCAGCAGCACCACTCCCTCAATGGGCAGCCCCACACTCTTCTGTAACACAAACAACCCAATATCAAACCCCTTCTTCATCTCTGTACCTCTGGAATACCATGTACCTATACTTATTTTTAAACTGGTTTAAGGTTCTCTAAACATTAGTTGTAGGTTTGGTTCCAACTCGGGTTGTCCTGGTACCGGTACCAAAATGTATTTCAATACTTTTCTAAATAAAGGGGACCACAAAAAAATGTCATTATTGGCTTTATTTTAACAAAAAATCTTAGGGTACATTAAAGATATGTTTCTTATTGCAATCCAAGAACAATGTTGTCCTTAAATAAAATAGTGAACATACTAGACAACTTGTCTTTTAGTAGTAAGTAAGCAAACAAAGGCTCCTAATTTGTCTGCTGACATATGCAGTAACATATTGTGTCATTTCTCGTTCTATTATTTTGTCAAAATTGTGAGGGACAAGCTGTAAAAATGTATTATTAATCCACTTGTTAATTTACTGTTGATATCTGGTTATTTTCCGTTTCAACATGTTCTATCTACACTTCTGTTAAAATGTAATAATCACTTATTCTTCACTTATTCATTAGTTTTGGATGATACCACAAACTCATGTATTGATCCGATACCAAGTAGTTACAGGATCACACATTGGTCATAATTTAAGTCCTTATGTGTCCAGGGACGTATTTCCTGAGTTTATAAACAATATGAATTTTTAAAAAGGAAAAATTATTTTGTGATGATAAAAATATCGGTGTACTGTATTTTTCAGACTATAAGTCGCAGTTTTTTTCATAGTTTGGCCGGGGGTGCGACTTATACTCAGGAGCAACTTGTGTGAAATTATTAACACTTTACCGTAAAATATCAAATAATATTATTTAGCTCATTCACGTAAGAGACTAGACGTATAAGATTTCATGGGATTTAGAGATTAGGAGTGACAGATTGTTTGGTAAACGTATAGCATGTTCTATATGTTATAGTTATTTGAGTGACTCTTACCATAATATGTTACGTTAACATACCAGGCACGTTCTCAGTTGGTTATTTATGCCTCATATAACGTACACTTATTCAGCCTGTTGTTCACTATTATTTATTTATTTTAAATTGCCTTTCAAATGTCTATTCTTGGTGTTGGGTTCTATCAAATAAATTACCCCAAAAAATGCAACTTATACTCCAGTGCGATTTATATGTTTTTTTCCTTCTTTATTATGCATTTTCGGCCGGTCCGATTAATACTCCGGAGCGACTTATACTCCGAAAAATGCGGTAATCATAACAGTTTGACTACATACTCTATTGTACTTGGTATAATTACAGTAGATGTCAGGTGTAGATCCACCCATTGCATTTGTTTGCATTCAGGAGCGCTATCTTTTGTTAGCGGTGACGCCATTGAGCTATTGTATCCTCCTACGGTGTGTAGTGAAGCATGTTTAGCTATTCCTCGTCCTGCAGGGATGATACTTGTAAGAAACATAGTTTGTTTGTCTCTATGGAGGCAAGGATTAGTGATTTAGAAGTAGCTAAAACACTGCCGACTCCAGATGGATGTTAGCTGGCCATGTCATAAAGCACCTCTTCCTGAGGGCGTTCCAGTGTTATAGCTTCACCTCTATCGTTAGTTTTTAGGCCAAAATGTGTCCATTCTCCCTTTTCTGTCTACACACTGTGTCTGCTTGTAAGTACTATGTGATTGTGCGCTGCCGAACATGCTCCTCTGCTCGAAAAAACCAACAATGTTAAAAAAAAAAAAGAAAAAAGAAAAATGGGGAACCGGTGCTTTTCAAACAGATTATAGTACCGTTTTTGATTTATTAGAACCGCGATACTATACTAGTACCGGTATACTGTACAACTACAGAACACTGTGATTTGCAGAACTGAGGCGTTCCTCAAGGCACCACTTCAAGTCCCCTCCTTTTTGGCAGTTAGTTTTCGTCATGTGATTTAAGTCAATAAGGTGCAGCTGTGACTTGTTTACTTCAGATGCAGTCAGCAGTCAACTTATTTAGTGTGGTCTTCCTCAAGGTTCCATCTTAGGTCCTCTCTTTTTCATCATTTGGACTATTTCAGACGAGTTCAATTGAAAAAAAACTAACTGGTGACAGACTCACTTGTTTGCAGCAGATCATAGAGATGATCTTTGACAGAAGGTCCTAAAAACAGCAGAGCACTCCTGTGACGCTGACAAAATGAAGAGATCAAAATCAAAATGTCTACTGTAGAGGGCACTGGTTCTAACAAACGTGGCCCACAAATCAATTGAGTTGAGTATTTCTAAGCTACACCTTGAAATGTGCTATAAACATAAATCCAAGTTATTAGAAGTAATGTTCACTATGTCAGGCAAGGGTGTCCAAACTTTTTCCAACGATGGCCGCATACTTCAAAAATAAAGGATTACTGCGATCTTTTTTGTTTGACTTTATCTAGTGCGCAATATGTTGTATTTATGACTATTTTTTGGTTTTTCAGAACGTTTTACTTCTGCTTCTGTGTGTAAAAACCTGCAGTGCAACAATGCATTTTCCCCGTTGTGGGATAAAGTCCCACAATGGGGAAAATAATAGTATCCTATTCCCATAAAATTTTGACTTTAATTTTTTCAACTTGATTTTTAACATGAGATGATGTCGCCTATTAAAAGCTCGGTTTTACCGTATTTTCCGAACTATAAGGCACACTTAAAATCCTTTTCTTCCCCCTCAAAACTCGACAGTAAGCCTTATAACCCGGTGCGCCTAATGTGAGGAATAAGTTTGGTTGAGTTTACCCACCTCGAAGCTATTTTATTTGTTACATGGTGTAATGATAAGAGTGACCAGTAGATGGTAGTCAAACATAAGAGATAAGTGTAGCCTGTACTACGATGGGTCTCAAGTAAACAACACCAACATTTTAAATGTTCCTTTGGAAATATAGAACATTACAAATGGCGCTCAAAAATCTATCAAAATGTTCTAGTACGACTTTGGTAAGCTATGAAGCCGCACCGCTTTAAGGATTCTCGGCGCATTAAACATACGAGTATTATTATGGTGTGTGTATAAGGTAAGACATATCATCTGGCGTTTTGTTTCGCAATATTATGCAAAAGCAACTTTTCTTACCTTCTGGTACCTGCTGATCTGTATTTAGGATCTGCATAAATCGTGAAAAATTGCGCACTTCTGCACCGTAGTTCATAAGCTTCTTCTTTTTCTCCATCTTCTTGTTATGTGACATTCATCCTCCGCTCTTGCTATTTCTGATATAAAGTAGTGTAAAGTGCTTACTTATATCGGTCAGTAAACTTGCCATAAAAGCGCTAAAACATACCGGTGTAGTGAGTTTCCATTATCCACCCAAAGAACTTGAGTTATTAGAGTTCCGGTCGGACGGTTTTATACTGGACATTTCCGGTGTTGTTGTTTCCGGATGAGGAGATGCTGCTCCGTTATTGATTGAAGTAAAGTCTGAATGTCATTAAAAACCGTTAGCTCCATCTTTTGACATTTCTTCCACTCCCGTCCTTGCACGCTACACCGCTACAACAAAAATGACGGGGAGAAGACACTGCCGGAGGTGAGCCACGTAAATAAGACCGCCCACAAAACGGCGCATCCGGAAGCGACTGTCAGAAAGCGTCTTGAAGATGATCTGTAAAACATCATCTGTGCAACATTTGGACTAAAGTACCACCATTACATGTTATGTAGTCCAGTGTTTTTCAACCTTTTTTGAGCCAAGGCGCATTTTTTGCATTGAAAAAATGCGGAGGCACACCACCAGCAGAAATCTTTAAAAAACTAAATTCAGTTGACAGTAAAAAGTCACAATTGTTGGATATGACTTTAAAGCATAACAAAGCATGCATCAATATAGCTCTTGTCTCAAAGTAGGTGTACTGTCACCACCTGTCACATCACGCCCTGACTTATTTTAAGTCTATTGCTGTTTTCCTGTGTGTAGTGTTTTAGTTCTTGTCTTGCGCTTGGTGGCTTTTTCTCTTTTTTTTGGTATTTTCCTATAGCAGTTTCATGTCTTCCTTTGAGCGATATTTCCCGCATCTACTTTGTTTTAGCAATCAAGAACATTTCAGTTGTGTTTATCCTTCTTTGTGGGGACATTGTTGATTGTCATGTCCGCTACACCTCCGATACCGAAGCACATGTCAAACTACTTCCTTAACGTAAATGACCGCCATAACCACAACACCAGGGGGAGCTCCACTAACCACGTTAAACCCAGATTCCCAACTAACAAAGGTCTTAACTCATTCTCTTTCCATGCCACATCAATGTGGAATGCGCTCCCAACCCCAACAGGTATAAAAGAAAGGGCATCTCTATCCTCCTTCAAAACCGCAATAAAAGTTCACCTCCAGGCAGCTACAACCCTTAACTAACACCCTCCCCGGATTGCTAATAATCAAATGTAAACAATCAAATGCAGATACTTTTTCTTATGCCTTCTGATCTCTCTCTCTCTCTCTCTCTCTCTCTATGTCCACTACTTGCTGTCCATATCCTACCCCCCCCCCCCCCCCCCCACACACACCCCTGATTGTAAATAATGTAAATAATTCAATGTGATTATCTTGTGTGATGACTGTATTATGATGATAGTATATATCTGATAGTATATATCTGTATCATGAATCAATTGAACAAGTTGAAAAACTTATTCGGGTGTTACCATTTAGTGGTCAATTGTATGGAATATGTACTTCACTGTGCAACCTACTAATAAAAGTCTCAATCAATCAATCAAAATGTTCGGATGTACATTGTCTTTGCTCCACAGTAAGTCTTTGCTGTCGTCCAGCATTCTGTTTTTGTTTACTTCGTAAGCCAGTTCAGTTTTAGCTTCGTTCTGCATAGCCTTCTCTAAGCTTCAATGCCTTTTCATAGGGGCACTCACCCTTTGTTTATTTTTTGGTTAAAGCATTAGACACCTTTTTACCTGCACGCTGCCTCCCGCTGTTTCCGACATCTACAAAGCAATTAGCTACCGGCTGCCACCTACTGATATGGAAGAGTATAACGTGGTAAGTCTGCCGATCTCGAGACAGTACAAAAACTCAACAACAACACATCATTTGCAGACTATAATTACTGCTTTGCAAAAAATAGTTTTAACCCAAATAGGTGAAACAAGATCATCTCCCACGATACAGTGGTTGAAAAACTCTGATGTAGACCACAAGGAGGTCTTTTTAATTTAGAAGAAAAATAGAATAATATGACTCCTTTAATGCGCCCTATAATCCGGTGCGCCTAATATATGAAAAAAGATCAAAAATAGACCATTCATCGGCAGTGCGCCTTATAATCCAGTGCGCCCTATGGTCCGGAAAATACGGTACACAAACGCTTTTGAAAATGAGTTTCGAAGAACAAAATTCTATGCTTGTTTCTTGAAAATACCCGTATTGGTGTGGACATTGCCTCAAACCAACAAGGTGATGTTCTCTCAGGCGACGTTATCCTCTTCTGCATCGCCACTAATGTCACACCGCTGTCATATTTACAAACCTTAAATGTACAGAAATAAACTACTTTCTTCAATTGCTCACTCAATCTTTTTTTTTTTTTTTTTTCTTTCGCGAAAAGAGCGGCGGGGGAGGAAAGAGGGGGCCGTGTGGAGGGACAGAAAGGGAGCTTATCGGCTGCCTCCAGACGGAGTGTGCGGATCAATGGGCGCGCAAGGCCCACAGCGATCAATGCATTTGATAAAGAATTAAAGAAGAGCCACTGTACATGGCTATCAAAGAGCCAGGACACGGCCTAATTATGAGTGTGACGGGTGCGCGCCCATGATAGGGTGTGTGTGTGTGTGTGTGGGTGTGTGTGTGTGTGTGTGTGTGTGTGTGTGGGTGTGTGTTTATTTGTACACAAATATCATATACAATGACAGCCTGTACTTGTACACAAATATTATATACAATGACAACCTATACTTGTACACAAACATCATATACATTGACAGCCTGTACTTGTACACAGATATCATATATATTGTCAACCTGTACTTGTACACAGATATCATATATATTGTCAACCTGTACTTGTACACAAACATCATATACCTTGACAGCCTGTACTTGTACACAAATGTTATATATATTGACAACCTATACTTGTACACAGATATCATATATATTGTCAACCTGTACTTGTACACAAACATCATATACCTTGACAGCCTGTACTTGTACACAAATGTTATATATATTGACAACCTATACTTGTACACAGATATCATATATATTGTCAACCTGTACTTGTACACAAACATCATATACAATGACAATCTATACTTGTACACAAATATCATATACAATGACAGCCTGTACTTGTCCACAAATATCATATACATTGACAGCCTGTACTTGTACACAAATATTATATACATTGACAGCCTGTACTTGTACACAAATATTATATACAATGACAACCTATACTTGTACACAAACATCATATACATTGACAGCCTGTACTTGTACACAGATATCATATATATTGTCAACCTGTACTTGTACACAGATATCATATATATTGTCAACCTGTACTTGTACACAAACATCATATACCTTGACAGCCTGTACTTGTACACAAATGTTATATATATTGACAACCTATACTTGTACACAGATATCATATATATTGTCAACCTGTACTTGTACACAAACATCATATACCTTGACAGCCTGTACTTGTACACAAATGTTATATATATTGACAACCTATACTTGTACACAGATATCATATATATTGTCAACCTGTACTTGTACACAAACATCATATACCTTGACAGCCTGTACTTGTACACAAATGTTATATATATTGACAACCTATACTTGTACACAGATATCATATATATTGTCAACCTGTACTTGTACACAAACATCATATACAATGACAATCTATACTTGTACACAAATATCATATACAATGACAGCCTGTACTTGTCCACAAATATTATATACATTGACAGCCTGTACTTGTACACAAATATTATATATTGACAGCCTGTACTTGTACACAAATATTATGTACATTGACAGTAGTAGTAGTGGGTTTCAGTAGGCCTTTAAATGTATATGATATACACACACTCACACGTATATATGTATATGTTACCTTACATGCAGTCAGCTTTCGGCTATGAATTAGAATTGGTTCACAAAGTTGCTTAATCTGAGAATGTATTTTTATTTTTCTGTTGTGTTAGCAGCAGCCTCCAGTTGTGGTGGCAACAGCAGAGATATGGTTTGTTGGTCAGGTCAAGGAAATTTGGCACCATTACCTGGTGCATGTGATTTCTCTGCCTACATTTTTTATTGCCTCCAGACATTCAACTTAATGCTTTTTAATGCTATTTAAGGCCTTAATGTTCACAAAATCCATCTAATGCCTTTAAATGCTTTTTTAATGACCCGGGTTCTGAAAATTCCCGGATTACACAGAATTACCAGGGATTTTCCCATATGGAAAATGAATAGGCAATACACAAATCTCTTCATACCCCACATTTCTCGACAGATTCAAGCCGTTTCAACATCCACACACTCCACTCATCCTCGCCATTCAAACGTTTCAGTTCCACTCACGCGTGTCGGCGGCTTGCGCAAAGACGACATTCCTACCGGAGTTGCATATTCTGGTGTTATTATTATTATTGGTTATGCACATCCAGACAAAAAAGTGCATCGACACAAAACTAGGGTTGTACCATGATACTAATGAATCATATTCGGTACTATAACGCCTCTGAAAAGTCGTGTCATTGCTGGTTTACGAGCAGAGGAGCATGTTCGGCAGCACACAATCACAGAGTACTTACAAACAGAATATGTGTAGACAGAAAAGGGAGAACGGACGCATTTTGGCTTAAAAACTAACAATAAAGTTGAAGTTATAACACTGAAACGCCCTCAGGAAGAGGTGCTTTAAGAAATGGCTAGCTAGCTAGCGAATAAAGCCCAGTGTTTTAGCTCCTTCTAAATCACTAATCCTTGTCTCCATGGAGACAAACAAAGTAAGTTTCTTACAAGTATCATCCCTGCAGGACGAGGAATAGCTAAACATGCTTCACTACACACCGTAGCTCACAGGCATCAAAATGTAAACAAACACCATTGGTGGATATACACCTAACATCAACTGTAATGATACCAAGCACAGGAGCGTATCTAGTCAATACTGCTATGATTACGCCGATATTGTTTGGCATCACAACATCTTTTTTCGTTTAAAAAAAAAAGTATATTATGTTTATAAACTCAGGAAATACGTCCCTGGACACATGAGGACTTTGAATATGACCAATGTAACTTGTAACCACTTGGTATCGGATTGATACCCAAATTTGTGGTATCATCCAAAACTAATGTAAAGCATCCAAACAACAGAAAAATAAATTATTATTACATTTTAACAGAAGTGTAGATAGAACATGTTAAAAGAGAAAGTAAGCAGATATTAACAGTAAATGAACAAGTAGATTAATAATACATTTTCTACCACTTGTCCTTAATAATTAAAAAATAATAATACAATGGAAAATGACAATATGTTACTGCATATGTCAGCAGACTAAATTAGGAGCCTTTGTTTGCTTACTTACTACTAAAAGACAAGTTGTCTTGTATGTTCACTATTTTATTTAAGGACAAACTTGCAATAAGAAACTATGGAGCCCCTAAAGGGACATGGGGGGAAAGAAAATTATATAATTGTTTTTTGTTTTTTTTGTGGGTTTTTTTAGACATGTTTCTCGTGCGCACGATAAACTATCTCGTGCGCAGGAGAAACTTTTTATAAAGTTGTAAAAAATTTTTTTTTAAATGTAATTATTATTATTATTTTTTTTTTAGACATGTATCTCATGCGCACGTGAAACTTTCACGTGCGCATGAGATACATGTCTAAAAAAAATAATAAAAAATTATTACATTTTTAAAAAATTTTTTTACAACTTTATAAAAAGTTTCTCCTGCGCACGAGATGGATGTCTAAAAAAAATTTAAAAAAATAAAAATAATTATAAAAAAAACAATTTCCCCCATGTCCCTTTAGGGGCTCCGTAAGAAACACATGTTTAAAGTACCCTAAGATTTTTTGTTAAAATAAAGCCAATAGTGCCATTGTTTGTGGTCCCCTTTATTTAGAAAAGTATCGAAAATGTTTTCCAAAATATTGGTATGGGGACAACACTACACACAACAGTGCATGTAACATGTTTTAAAGAGACAGGTGATCTTTGCCCTTTTAGCTCCTGTTTAAAAGTGGTGTTGTGTGTCAGCTGGACAAAGAGCACTTGTGCAGCAGGACAGGTAGAACAGGATGCAGAGAGATAGAGAGAGAGAGAGAGAGAGAGAGAGAGAGATAGAGAGATAGAGAGAGAGAGATAGAGAGATAGAGAGATAGAGAGATAGAGAGAGAGAGAGAGAGAGAGAGAGAGAGAGAGAGAGAGAGAGAGAGAGAGAGAGAGAGAGAGAGAGAGAGAGAGAGAGAGAGAGAGAGAGAGAGAGAGAGAGAGAGAGAGAGAGAGAGAGACACACACACACACACATACTAGTTATCATTTGGAATGGGGACCAAGTTTTTGATCATCACTTGTTGGGACCACCCTTTTTACAGGTTGTGGAGGCATAAAAAGAATTAGGTAAAATGTCCACTGCCCAGTTAGTGAATTATATATATATTTTTTTTTTTTAGCTCATACACGTCTTTAAATCTCTGGATTGATGAAGTAATGTGCTGATCATTCCTACTGGGGACCCTGAGGAAAAAGAGTTAATATGGTTCATGGGGACCACATTTAAATAATTTTGCCTAATTCACACACATTTGTACGTGACTACTGAGGACCATTTAAAAAAAAAAAAAAAGTTCAAATGAAATATGACATGATGGTCAGAATACAGCACTACAGCTGTCCTCTTATAGGAAGTTTCACCACTTAAATGTTAAATGAAATCCTGCATCTTCTGTGACATTACTGAAAACTGCTATTTAGCAGTAATGAAGTTGTCTGCAACTCCAACTACCATATATAGAAGGATGGAACATTCTGGATGTCAATCATACTTTAAGGCAGACCTGGGCATTCTGCGGCCCGCGGGCCACATCCGGCCCTTTGTGCGTCCCTGTCCGGCCCGCGTGAGGCCAATTATAAATTACAAAATAAATGTAAAAAAGTATCTATGTCGAGTGTGCAATACAACGGTGCTGCTTTTGTTTTGAAAATCGTTATTTGTATTACTTCCGTGTGGACGTATGCGTGATTGTGAGCGAATGTGAACAGCTGCAATCGCAAATTACAAAATAAAGTTGAAAAAACATCTATGTCGTGCGCGCAATACAACTGTGCTGCTTTTATTTTGAAAAGTATTATTTATGGGCGTGTGTCCGTGTGTAACCTGCGAGTGAAGGTGCACATGCAGCGACAAGTGATGCACGCTTTACACCCGAGACGCTAAAAAGAGAAAAGTTGATGAAGAATGGCGTGTTTCCAACAAGACATGGACTGCCAAGCAACGTTCCCTCTAAGGTGCGCGCCTGCGCAATTGCGCACTGCTCAAGCGTCCGCTGCGTGCAGCAAATATGCCGCACACCAAATCAAATCCCATCTGAATTCTAAACAAAATAAACATATTTATTCTGTGTAATTTTGCAATGCAACTTTGAGTGACAGT
>NC_084739.1:77880307-77887807 GCF_033978785.1 Entelurus aequoreus
CTACACGTGGCATGTTGCTACACGTGACATGTTGCTACAGGTGGCATGTTGCTACACATGGCATGTTGCTACAGGTGGCATGTTGCTACAGGTGGCATGTTGCTACACGTGGCATGTTGCTACACGTGGCATGTTGCTACAGGTGGCATGTTGCTACACGTGGCATGTTGCTACAGGTGGCATGTTGCTACACGTGGCATGTTGCTACACGTGGCATGTTGCTACACGTGGCATGTTGCTACAGGTGGCATGTTGCTACACGTGGCATGTTGCTACAGGTGGCATCTTGCTACAGGTGGCATGTTGCTACACGTGACATGTTGCTACAGGTGGCATGTTGCTACAGGTGGCATGTTGCTACACGTGACATGTTGCTACAGGTGGCATGTTGCTACAGGTGGCATGTTGCTACAGGTGGCATGTTGCTACACGTGACATGTTGCTACAGGTGGCATCTTGCTACAGGTGGCATGTTGCTACACGTGACATGTTGCTACAGGTGGCATGTTGCTACAGGTGGCATGTTGCTACACGTGGCATGTTGCTACAGGTGGCATGTTGCTACACGTGGCATGTTGCTACACGTGGCATGTTGCTACACGTGGCATGTTGCTACAGGTGGCATGTTGCTACACGTGACATGTTGCTACAGGTGGCATGTTGCTAGAGGTGACATGTTGCTACACGTGGCATGTTGCTACAGGTGGCATGTTGCTAGAGGTGACATGTTGCTACACGTGGCATGTTGCTACAGGTGGCATGTTGCTACAGGTGGCATGTTGCTACAGGTGGCATGTTGCTACAGGTGGCATGTTGCTACAGGTGGCATGTTGCTACACGTGGCATGTTGCTACAGGTGGCATGTTGCTACAGGTGGCATGTTGCTACACGTGGCATGTTGCTACAGGTGGCATGTTGCTACAGGTGGCATGTTGCTACAGGTGGCATGTTGCTACAGGTGGCATGTTGCTACAGGTGACATGTTGCTACACGTGGCATGTTGCTACAGGTGGCATGTTGCTACAGGTGGCATGTTGCTACACGTGGCATGTTGCTACACGTGGCATGTTGCTACAGGTGGCATGTTGCTACAGGTGGCATGTTGCTACAGGTGGCATGTTGCTACAGGTGACATGTTGCTACACGTGGCATGTTGCTACAGGTGGCATGTTGCTACAGGTGGCATGTTGCTACAGGTGACATGTTGCTACACGTGGCATGTTGCTACAGGTGGCATGTTGCTACAGGTGGCATGTTGCTACAGGTGGCATGTTGCTACACGTGGCATGTTGCTACAGGTGGCATGTTGCTACACGTGGCATGTTGCTACAGGTGGCATGTTGCTACAGGTGGCATGTTGCTACAGGTGGCATGTTGCTACACGTGGCATGTTGCTACAGGTGGCATGTTGCTACACGTGGCATGTTGCTACAGGTGGCATGTTGCTACACGTGGCATGTTGCTACAGGTGGCATGTTGCTACAGGTGGCATGTTGCTACAGGTGGCATGTTGCTACACGTGGCATGTTGCTACAGGTGGCATGTTGCTACAGGTGACATGTTGCTACAGGTGGCATGTTGCTACAGGTGGCATGTTGCTACAGGTGGCATGTTGCTACACGTGGCATGTTGCTACAGGTGGCATGTTGCTACAGGTGGCATGTTGCTACAGGTGGCATGTTGCTACACGTGGCATGTTGCTACAGGTGGCATGTTGCTACAGGTGACATGTTGCTACAGGTGCAAATCCAGACCTCACATCGCTGCCTATGGAATTCACGTCACAGTGTGGACGTCTCAGCAGCTGCGTGGTACTTTTAATGAACGCGCACGACGACGACGACGACGAGCATGCACACACAGTATGTGACAAACGTCATCACACCTCAGCAAACAACTTTACTATGTAATGTAAACCTGGCTGTACTAAAAGTAGAGTAGTCAGTGTACAGCATGTACAGCAGTATTGATTCACTATCCACTAAAAATGAGTCCGCACAAAAAAATCATTGTCTAAATATCTTATAACAAGGGCTGTCAATAGGGATGATGTTCGTTAAGAAATTATCGAGTTCGAGCCCATTATCGGATCCTCTTATCGAACCGATTCCTTATCGAATCCAAATAGGTTGTTGTGTGTGCACTGAGTTCCAAAAGCTTTGGATGTTATATGACTGGGCCGGCACGCTGTTTATTTGGAGGAAAAGCGGATGTGACATCGTCCATGCATGCTAGCGTATGTTTTAAGATAGCGTGTTTTAAACTAGCGTATGTTTTAAACTAGCGTATGTTTTAAGATAGCGTATGTTTTAAGATAGCGTATGTTTTAAACTAGCGTATGTTTTAAACTAGCGTATGTTTTAAACTAGCGTATGTTTTAAACTAGCGTATGTTTTAAGCTAGCGTATGTTTTAAGATAGCGTATGTTTTAAACTAGCGTATGTTTTAAGATAGCGTATGTTTTAAGCTAGCGTATGTTTTAAGCTAGCGTATGTTTTAAGATAGCATATGTTTTAAACTAGCCTGTGTTTTAAGATAGCGTATGTTTTAAACTAGCATATGTTTTAAACTAGCCTATGTTTTAAGCTAGCGTATGTTTTAAGCTAGCGTATGTTTTAAGATAGCGTATGTTTTAAACTAGCGTATGTTTTAAGATAGCGTATGTTTTAAACTAGCGTATGTTTTAAACTAGCCTATGTTTTAAACTAGCGTATGTTTTAAGCTAGCGTATGTTTTAAGATAGCGTATGTTTTCAGCTAGCGTATGTTTTAAGCTAGCGTATGTTTTAAGCTAGCGTATGTTTTAAGATAGCGTATGTTTTAAACTAGCTTATGTTTTAAACTAGCGTATGTTTTAAACTAGCGTATGTTTTAAACTAGCATATGTTTTAAGATAGCGTATGTTTTAAGATAGCGTATGTTTTAAACTAGGGTATGTTTTAAACTAGCGTATGTTTTAAGATAGCGTATGTTTTAAACTAGCATATGTTTTAAACTAGCCTATGTTTTAAGCTAGCGTATGTTTTAAGCTAGCGTATGTTTTAAGATAGCGTATGTTTTAAACTAGCGTATGTTTTAAGATAGCGTATGTTTTAAACTAGCGTATGTTTTAAACTAGCCTATGTTTTAAACTAGCGTATGTTTTAAGCTAGCGTATGTTTTAAGATAGCGTATGTTTTCAGCTAGCGTATGTTTTAAGCTAGCGTATGTTTTAAGCTAGCGTATGTTTTAAGATAGCGTATGTTTTAAACTAGCTTATGTTTTAAACTAGCGTATGTTTTAAACTAGCGTATGTTTTAAACTAGCATATGTTTTAAGATAGCGTATGTTTTAAGATAGCGTATGTTTTAAACTAGGGTATGTTTTAAACTAGCGTATGTTTTAAGATAGCGTATGTTTTAAACTAGCGTATGTTTTAAACTAGCATATGTTTTAAACTAGCCTATGTTTTGAGCTAGCGTATGTTTTAAGATAGTGTATGTTTTAAACTAGCGTATGTTTTAAACTAGCGTATGTTTTAAGCTACCGTATGTTTTGAACTAGCCTATGTTTTGAACTAGCGTATGTTTTGAACTAGCGTATGTTTTGAACTAGCGTTTGTTTTAAACTAGCGTATGTTTTAAACTAGCGTATGTTTTAAACTAGCGTATGTTTTAAACTAGCGTATGTTTTAAGATAGCGTATGTTTTAAACTAGCGTATGTTTTAAGATAGCGTATGTTTTAAGATAGCGTATGTTTTAAGATAGCGTGTGTTTTAAGATAGCGTGTGTTTTAAGATAGCGTATGTTTTAAACTAGCGTATGTTTTAAGCTAGCGTATGTTTTAAGCTAGCGTATGTTTTAAGATAGCGTATGTTTTAAGATAGCGTGTGTTTTAAACTAGCGTGTGTTTTAAGCTAGCATATGTTTTAAACTAGTGTATGTTTTAAGATAGCGTATGTTTTAAGATAGCGTATGTTTTAAACTAGCGTATGCTTTAAACTAGCATATGTTTTAAGATAGCGTATGTTTTAAACTAGCGTATGTTTTAAACTAGCATATGTTTTAAACTAGCCTATGTTTTAAACTAGCCTATGTTTTGAGCTAGCGTATGTTTTGAGCTAGCGTATGTTTTAAGATAGCGTGTGTTTTAAACTAGCGTATGTTTTAAACTAGCGTATGTTTTAAACTAGCATATGTTTTAAACTAGCCTATGTTTTAAACTAGCCTATGTTTTGAGCTAGCGTATGTTTTGAACTAGCGTATGTTTTGAACTAGCGTATGTTTTGAACTAGCATATGTTTTGAACTAGCGTTTGTTTTAAACTAGCGTATGTTTTAAACTAGCGTATGTTTTAAACTAGCGTATGTTTTAAACTAGCGTATGTTTTAAACTAGCGTATGTTTTAAGATAGCGTATGTTTCAAACTAGCGTATGTTTTAAGATATCGTATGTCTTAAACTAGCGTATGTTTTAAGCTAGCGTATGTTTTAAGCAAGCGTATGTTTTAAGCTAGCGTATGTTTTAAGCAAGCGTATGTTTTAAGCTAGCGTATGTTTTAAGCTAGCGTGTGTTTAACCATGCCTGCGCCCAAAAATACGCTGCGCCTTATTTATGCGTTAAATACAGAAATAGCACCCGTAACTGACACGGCGCCTTTTAATACGGTGCGCCCTATGGTCGCAAAAATACGGTATAGTGGCTTCAATAACAGGAACCGGTTCTCAAAAAGGGATTCGAATCCATGGAATCGGTTCTTTTCTTATCGAACAATCGGGAGAACCGGTTTCAAACATCATCTCTAGCTGTCAAACAATCAAAATATTTAATCGTGATTAATCCTATTGTCCGTAATTAGCTAGTGATTAATCTCAGCGAGATAAAAGTTTTTTTAACCAACATGTCTTACCTAATTGTACCTGCTGTTGTGTATTTGGGATCTGCATTAGTTGTGAAATGAAACCGTGGAGGCATTGCGGAGATAATTATAAAACAATCTTTCCTTTCTTCATACTTCCTCGAAACCGGAGGTTCAGCAACCCGCGGCTCTCGAGCCGCATGCGGTTCTTTAGCGCCGCCCGAGTGGCTCCCTGGAGCATTTTTAAAAAAGGATTGAAAATGGAAAAAGATGGGGGGGAAATAATTTTGATGTTTTAGTATGTTTTTTGTTTGAGGACAAAAATGACACAACTCTTCCCAATTGTTAGAACTACCACTGTTTAATATGTCGGTGTGTATGCTTCACTGATGACACTATTTGGGCAACATCGTTTTGTCCTACTAATTTTGGCAGTTCTCGAACTCACCATAGTGACGCAACAGTTTGTTTACATGTAAAATCTTCCACTCCTCCTTCCTTTGTCTCATTTTGTCCACCAAAAGTTTTATACTGTGCGTGAATGCACAAAGGTGAGCTTTGTTGATGTTGTTGACTTGTTGGAGTGCTAATCAGGCATATTTGGACACTGCATGACTGCAAGCTAATCAATGCTAACATGCTATTTAGGCTAGCTGTATGTACATATTGCATCATTATGCCTCATTTCTAGGTATATTGGAGCTCATTTAATACCCTTTACTTTAATCCTCTTTGTATATAACTTAGTTTTGCATGTCTCATGACACATTTCAGATAGTTGTTTGTGTGCCGTGTTGTTCCAGACCACAGCAAACATTACCTAGCTTGCCAAAGATTGTAATAAATCTATTAAAAGAACCATTTCCTTTAACTTGGACACACACATCTATACCTTTGGCCATTAAAAGCCAGTCATTTCCAGGAGTTATCTCACTTTCTGACTAGCCTCTGATTTACTCATGGTTTCTAATGTTGTAAAAATGTGTAGAATAAATATTAAATATCAACATTTCTGTCAAGGAAGATTTGCGTCAGCCTGCTATTATAGCTAATATAGACACTTACGTCATGTGTTGCCTTCATTATAACACCTATATACAGCTTTGTATTTTTTTGCGGCTCCAGACAGATTTGTTTTTTGTATTTTTGGTCTAATATGGCTCTTTCAACGTTTTGGGTTGCCGACCCCCTGCTCTAAACGATCCGTTTGGAATTTGCTACATTAGTGACGTTTTTACAATATGGTGACGTCAGTGGATTATCTATATATGGTTAAGTTTGAACCGAAGAGCCATTGTAGTCAATAACCTTCTTTTTCTCTATCCTCTTGTTGTGGGGCAGACTGGCTCGTGCATGCACGTGCATCCTCCACTGTTGCCATTTCTAATACAAAGTAGCGTGTAGTTGGAAGTGGACTTCATATGGAAGCGCTAAAAACAACAAACATGGCTGAGGGGGGGAAGACGCAGTCGAAATGGAGGCATGTAAATAAGACCACCCACAAAACGGTCGAAAAGCGGCTTGAAGCCCATTTTATAAAATACTATTACAAAAAAAAATTAAATTGAAGAGCATACAGGTGTAATGTAATGAGATGTTGCAATATTGACATTAATAACACAAAGTTGCCATGTAGGCAGTTTTTTTTTTAACTTTTAAACTGCCATTGCTCAAAACATAATACAAACCTATAATCGACAGATACATCTGAAGTTAATCTACAGATTTAGGCATTTAAAGTAAACAAATACATATACAGTACAGGCCAAAAGTTTGCACACACCTTCTCATTCAATGCGATTTATTTATTTTCATGACTATTTACATTGTAGATTGTCACTGAAGGCATCAAAACTATGAATGAACACATGTGGAGTTATGTACTTAACAAAAAAAAGGTGAAATGACTGAAAACATGTTTTATATTCTAGTTTCTTGAAAATAGACACCCTTTGCTCTGATTACTGCTTTGCACACTCTTGGCATTCTCTCCATGAGCTTCAAGAGGTAGTCACCTGAAATGGTTTTCATAGTTTTGATGCCTTCAGTGACAATCTAGTCATGAAATTAAAGAAAACGCATTGAAATGAGATGGTGTATATATATATATATATATATATATATATATATATATATATATATATATACATATATATATATATATATATATATATATATATATATATATACACACTACCGTTCAAAAGTTTGGGGTCACATTGAAATGTCCTTATTTTTGAAGGAAAAGCACTGTACTTTTCAATGAAGATAACTTTAAACTAGTCTTAACTTGAAAGAAATACACTCTATACATTGCTAATGTGGTAAATGACTATTCTAGCTGCAAATGTCTGCTTTTTGGTGCAATATCTACATAGGTGTATAGAGGCCCATTTCCAGCAACTATCACTCCAGTGTTCTAATGGTACAATGTGTTTGCTCATTGGCTCAGAAGGCTAATTGATGATTAGAAAAGCCTTGTGCAATCATGTTCACACATCTGAAAACAGTTTAGCTCGTTACAGAAGCTACAAAACTGACCTTCCTTTGAGCAGATTGAGTTTCTGGAGCATCACATTTGTGGGGTCAATTAAACGCTCAAAATGGCCAGAAAAAGAGAACTTTCATCTGAAACTCGACAGTCTATTCTTGTTCTTAGAAATG